>NC_135663.1:52066079-52155365 GCF_964188315.1 Podarcis muralis | reverse complement strand
TAAGGCGAGATTCTGCTATGGAGCTCCGAAACACATTGTTGAGCCACAATCCAACATTGCGCTAAGTGTAGTTCAAGCCCATTGAAATCAGTGGGGCCGAAGCATGTTTCACTCTGTGTTGGGATTGTGACCTTGGAAGTTTGTCTTTGCAAGTATTTAATGCAATCATCACTCTTGACATGGAGCAACCTGAATTTTACATTGGGTATGCTTAACCAAAACAGTTCCCCAGAAAGGTTTAACTGAAGTACATAATACTTCTACTCTGAACTTTACAGACACAATGTACCGGGAGGTTTCAACAAAATATAAATAAAATACTTATAGTGTGGTACAGTTCTGCAGTAAAGGGAATAGAAGTTTTCTATTTAATTCAAAGAGGGTAATATGATGTGAAGTTTATTATCATTTAGCAGAATCTCTGGCATGATCTGTGAGCAAGTTTGATCATTCATTTAGATGAAGTCCGGTGATTCAATTATTTACACACACAAATGCTTGAAGTTTTTTTCCTATGCTGACTTGATTTTTTCCTCTGCTTTTATTTTTCTGTCTTGACATTCTAATACTTATTTATTTTAAAATGACAGTAATGGGAGTCCCTTAGAAAGAGAAGAGGTGCAGGTTGCCATTTCCAGCATTTGTTTAACACTCTTATCTGCCTCTTGTGTCTGATAACTTTCTCTGTGGCAGAAACCAGTGAACCAAATTCAAAAACAGTCTACGAGAAGAGGAATCTAAGCTTCTTTTGATTAGTAGCTTGTTCCAGAGAGAGTCTGTCCCACATGAGAAAGCATTTGGAGGGAAGCAATTATAACTACCTTTTCAAGCCGATGCCATAATACTTTGATATATAACTTAACTTTGATGAGGCTTATTATTTACAATCACCAAAAGAATTAACTATCACAACAGCCTTGCAAGTAATTCTTTTCTGCTAACCCACAAGCACTGATCTTTTTCACTTAACTGTGTGCCCAGACATTATCTATGTTATAGTCTTAGCTCCACAGTAATGCTGAAATTTTGGGCATTCTCCATCAATTAAAGAGAAAAGGAGATTGCATTTTACAATTTCAAAGGGAGAGAACATTTTAGTGAAATTCCAGCGAGTAAGGTGCAGGTTATTTGCTGCATTTAACTTTCCTTTCAAGGGTGTTTGTGAGTGCCTCTTTCTTTTTCTTTGCTACTATAAACCATCTCTCTAATGGTCTGCCCTCTGCAGCCTCCTCAGGTGGTTCTGCTTCAATTAAAGCCCAGGAGATGGTGCCACAAGGCAGTGGCTCCCAAGCTTTACTCCCCATGGACCACTTGAAAACCGCTGACGGTCTGGGTGGACCACCTAAATGATTGTTCTGCCCCTCGTGGCCATTGTAATATGCTGTTCTAGATGCCATATGGCTTTTTTTAACCATATATTTCTTGCTTCATATATATTCCATTTTATTGTATTGCAATCTGAACTCCATAGAATTAACATCAGAATACAGGTGTGGCGTTTGCCCATTCTTTTGAAAATGTCTGTACAGGGGGAAAGAAAGAGTTAATAGGTAGACCAATAGAAAAGCCAGAGGCGGAGCCTAACCTGTTTATAAAAGGGCTTGCCCCGAGGTTTAGACAGTTGGTTGGTTGGTTTGGAAGAAGCAGTTGGGAAAGCAGTTGGCAGACAGATGGAAAGAGAGAGAGGGTTAGTGCAGTTGGTTCTTGTGTGAGGGGAGGTAGAAGAGTTAGAGACAGAATAAAATAAGAGGGTAAAGGGTAGCAGCATTTCGAATGTATTTAAAGTTTATTTGTGTATGCAATAAACTACAATCTTCATTGTTAACTTGAGAACCTGACTGAGACTAAGTGATTTACTGGGGAGAACCTGGTTGGTGGCAGTGGATTAGTGGTGTACGGGTCAATAGTTTGTGAGATGACCGGGGGCTCCATATGAACACCACAAAAGGCAACTTCCATTTTGTGCATGTTCGATGCATACGTGGGGAGGGGTGTGCAATGGGGGTGGGCAGACTCATGCATGCTCTGCCAATGCGCACGATGACCCGGAATGTAACTCCCACCTAAACTCCCCTGTAAAAAAATATAACACAAGAAATAGAAGAAGCAATAAAGACACAATTACAAATAGATGTCACTAATGAATGGATGTGCTGTCTCCTGTCCTCAGTGGCAAATCCACAAGCATGTTACAGATGAATGAAGTTTGTGGGGCACTGGTTGTCCACAGTTGGGGACCCAGGGTGTCAATTTGAATAAAAATATTGAGGGGCAGGTAAGTCTCACCCACATAATTGATCACAAGATGTGGCATACACACACCATTCGAATGGCAATGCCAATCAACTCTGGGGGGCCTGCCCCATCAAAAAAATTATTGGGGGGGAGGGCCGAAGAGACCTTGGCCCCTAGGAGTTAGTTCCTATGTTGGGAGCTCCTGTCACCAGATAACTCCTCACCTGAGGCTTGTGGGCTGCTGGAGGGTTCATAATGAATGCTGGAGAAATTGAAAGGGGGAAGGAGAGAAAGTCTCTTGACCACCCTTGACCACCTCACAATAATAAGCTCAAAACCACACAAACATCCAAATCCTCAAGCACTCTGTGGACAAGGATAAAAATCTGAAACTTTTTTTTATCAGGGGAAGAAAACTTATGAGAAATTGGAGGACCAGACTCAATGCTAATACTGGCAGCCTGATACCAGATGAAGAAACACACTCTTCCAGTTTGCAGAAGCTTCCCCATCTGGGCAGCTGGTAGTGATTCTTTCCTGACACAAGTAACTAGCATGTCGTAAACTCTGTGTTGAAAGACTTGTTTCCTGGAGGCTTTCAGCTCGTTTGAGGCAGATACAGGACTCATTGTGAACCTGACCACCATTGCTACCCAAGGGTGATGGACACAGTAGAAGTATTCTGTGTTTCATTTGTGATTTCTAATGTAGGGAGACTATGCTGTAGTTGGAGGATTTAAAAGGTAAAGGGGCCCCTGACCATTAGGTCCAGTCGCAGACGATTCTTGGGTTGCAGCACTCATTTCGCTTTACTGGCCAGGCCGAGGAGGGATTTGGCTTGAAGCAAATCTGACTGGCTGGTTGCTAATCTGGTTTAGCTTTGTAGGTGTATGGGCCATGGGGAAAAGGGGGCTTGAGGGATTGTACCTCAAAGGCTGGTGGAGCTCTAAGGAGTCACCAGAGAAAACACTGGAAGCAGGTGTGCATAAAAAAGTACCTGGCCTTTCTCTAAGCTACTGTTGGCATTTGACTGAAGGAAGCGAAATGTTAGTGCTATGAGATGCGGTCCAGAGGCATTTTCCTACTGATGGAACCACTCTGAGTGCTTTAAACACCACTCTTTGAAAAGTATGTTCTATCAGAAGAAGCTTTTGTACTGGACATCAGTGGGTAACAGGTGATCATTGCCTTGTTTCTTGGGGTGTGAACCCTTCTATCATAGGCTCTGGTTGTATATATGATATATGGTTTATAAGCACATTCTCTGCTGTGCCTCATTTCCAAAGGAAACACAGACTTCAGGAAAGTGACTGGAAACTCTGGAATCTTACACCACCTGGAGATTGTTTTGGTGTGTACAATATACCTTGTGGTTGGAATTAAAGCTTACTTGCATACTGCATTATGTATGTATACAGCTATATAAACAGCTTTTTACCTTAACTCTGGTTTTTTTGCATAAAAAAACCTGACAATACATGAGACCCAAAAAGAAGAGTTGAATCCAGTCTAAGTAAATGAGTTTCGATTCCTAAGTCATTAAAGTTTCCTCTAAGATTGCAGGAGATGATAGTTCATTGGCTTATGTTATTTTCTTGACTCAAGAAAAAAGGGTTTGATGCTAATTTAATTTTACTCTGGAGACAGGAGACATATTGGAAGAGAAAAATAAGGCAAAAGAGGAATCTCTATTTGCCAAGAGACACACTGTCTGAATACCGGTCCGTTTGCTTTCTCTTGGTGTGAATTGAATATAATTTCTGTTTACAACTTTTGGTTTTGTATTCACCAGATCATCTCTTTTATATCTCATGCAGACATCAAGCTAGGCATTTTCTCTTTCCACTCCCTGCCATCAGGCTGGGAAATATTCACATTTTATTACCATCTTCATTATAAGTTTAGATTCCACTGGACTGAGATTTGCCTTGCGCTTCAGTGACACCATCTTTTCTGGGCTGCTGATCCCAAATCATTTCTAAAATAACCAAATTGTGCAACTAAAACATGAATTGCCTGCTCAATGGAAGTAAACAGAACAAGCACAGGCACCGCCAATAATTCATGCAAATGTGAATTTGTCAGAGGCTGATCACATGGAGGAGAAAATAGCTAGCTGGTGACCAGATCAGCTGAATCAAATTAAGCCTCCACCCCCCCTTTGGTTTTTTTTAAAAGGGGCACATTTGATAATCGCATATTGCTTGATAACCATAGAAACGTTACCTCATCTTTTTGTGTGTGTGTGTGTGTGTGTGTGTGTGTGTGTGTGTGTTCCTGAAATAATTCAAGGCACAGACCTAAATAAATACAATAACTCCTATTTCCTTGCCTCTAGCCAAATTTGAGTTCATATATTTTACATGCTTTTGGTTATGAAGGGTATCCATTCATATTAAAATGAAAATTCAGCCCTTCTCTTGTTGGCTTAGCAAAAACTGTTGTTTGCCAGCTTTATTCCCTGTTCCTGTGACATCCCAAAAAGCTGTTATTTGTCTAGTGGTGAAAAAAACTCATAAATCAATAACCCTGACAGTACACAGGCTGAAACTCTTTTCCTTAATATGCCCTGAACAGTGGTTCATGGTATGGTGTATATTTTTCCTTCTCTCTTTTTCTTTTGCAGCAAGTGTATTCAAGAATAGCTCATATACCAACTCAGTCATCTGCAGCTGTAGGATCTGTAGGATATTGTGCATAACTTTTCTGCTCTCCAGACAGACTAATACATTTATACTTGAAAGCAAGCAACAAGGCGTTGGAACTTATGAATAGCCTTAGAGCGAGCTCCTGCTTCTCACCAACCAATTTCATTTTTCTGTAATTCAAGCCACTGGACAATGAACGTAGTAATTGCTAGGAAATTGGGCTGGTAAATTTGCACAGAAGGGTTTGTAATAATTCCTGCTTGCACAAAGGTTAAAGCATTTTGAGCACAGCTTATGACTGGAACATTAATGTGCTTTTGAGTCTGTAACACCAAAGGGGGCCTGTAGGTATTTGAAAGGTAGGCATCAACTAAAGCTTAACCATCCTGCTTATACTGGGGTATAATATGATTTCCTGAAGTAGGGCTGCTTTGTCGTGATTTCTGCACCATGGTGGGAAAATTACTTCACTCGACTTCGTATATCATCATTACCTGCCTGATTCCCAGAGGCTGATAAATGGAAGCACCAAAGAGCAAGGAATGAAAATGAAGGGGCTGAAGGGGGGCGGTCTCTCTGTGTGTGCCTCCTTCTTATAAATAAATGATGTTCATTTCCTTGGGGACCTTCATTTTTCCTACTCTCAGTCTTGTAGCACACACAAACTAGATGATGTCTGTTTAACGGGGAATCTCAAGTCTGAGGCCCAAATGCATACCTTCCAACATTTCTCCCATGAAAATGGGGGTGTACTATTCAATGGTGATGATGATAATTTTATTATTCATACCCCACCCATGTGACTGGGTTGCCCCAGCCACTCTGGGTGACTTCCAACATATATCAGAACATAATAAAACATTAAAAACTTCCCTATTTATGGTTGTCTTCAGATGGTTGTATAGTGACTTATCTCTTTGGCTTGGTGTCCAGTGTGGAGAGTCCTTTCCTCTCCCAGTAACTTCATAGGCAAGAATCACAAGCAGTTTGTATTTGATAGCCTTTTCCATTCAGTCATCTGGTTGCAAAGCAAGATTCTATATCTCTCCACAAAGAGAGGTGTTGGCTACTCTGAACTCTTCCACTTCCCTCCCCAGCAACATCCTAGGTGCCAACAGGAAGTTCCAGCCCTCTGCATTCTCTGTTCTTTAATATGGCTGGACCTGCGAGTTTGAGGGGAGTGGGAATCGCCCTGGCTCTCTAGAGAGGACTCTGTTGGTTGTTCCCTCCCTTCCCCTTCTTCTCCAGTATCTCATAGCTAGGTAACTCCTGCGGAGGCTGTGCAGCATTCTCCTCTCTCTCTCTCTCTCTCTCTCTCTCTCTCTCTCTCTCTCCTACTGAAACTACTCGGGAGAGGGTGGGGCAAATTGTTCACCTCCTCCTCCTCTTCAGCGAGAAGCTGATCTGGCTGAGGATACACTTCCTAATCCTCCTGTTTAGACCATTCCCTGACACTTAGGGATCATATAACCCTCCAACATTTCTCTGTTAAGGGACCCCTGACTGTTAAGTCCAGTCATGGACAACTCTGGGGTTGTGGCGCTCATCTCACTTTATTGGCCAAGGGACCCGGCGTACAGCTTCCGGGTCATGTGGCAAGCATGACAAAGCTGCTTCTGGTGAACCAGAGCAGCACACGGAAACGCCGTTTACCTTCCCGCCAGAGTGGTACCTATTTATCTACTTGCACTTTGACATGCTTTCGAACTGCTAGGTGGGCAGGAGCTGGGACCGAGCAACGGGAGCTCACCCCGTCGCGGGGATTCGAACCGCCAACCTTCTGATCGCCAAGCCCTAGGCTCTGTGGTTTAACCCACAGTGCCACCCGCATCCCACTGATGAAGATAGGGACATCCTAAAGAAAAGCGGGATATTCCGGGATCAAATCAGAAACTGAAACAGCTTCTGTAAATCCAGGACTGACCCTGGAAAACAGGAACACTTTCAGACTTGGAAAGTCTGAAATATAGCCCTCTAGGACTCTCTGTCCAGCCCTTGGGATTCTGTCAGGACACGTAACCCACTCCAGCCTTCACTGACTGACCCCTCCTCTGTGTCTTCTTCAAGTGCTGTTGCCTGGCTGGAATGTGTCCACTTGAACTGTGATATTGCCCCTGACTTGCCTGGATGGAGAATGTTGAGAGGGATTAAGCATGGCTGAATGTTGCGTCGAGCTCCTGGTCTCACACCCTGGAGCAGGAGCATTCCTAACCACCCTCCAGGTCTCTTCCCCACCTCTGCTCTCTCGGCACTGGGAGTAAAGGAGGTTCCACATTCCCTTCACAAGCAAGGCTTTGGCTACCTGGTTGATGAGCCGATAGCATAGGCTTGTCTCAAAGATTAAACCATGTAAGTCTAAGTATACATGGGTGTTACAGTTATATTAAAGCAGTTATAGTTCCTTTAGTTGTTCCAACCATTACTTGGATATGTGGCCACGGTGTTGCTACTTAATTTACATGGGGAAAACCGGTCCATCTTTGCTTTTATTCACGGCTTCACAAGTCAAAAACACTCACTAGCAGGAAATAAAATTGGTTTCTGAGTAAGCAAACCACTTCCCTACTTTGAAAAGGGTTTTTGGTTTTTGTTTTTGAAAAACACCCCATGTTCCTCTGCACTAGAATTATTTTCATCATTTAATAGGAGAAATCAAATAAGGAGCCAACTGCTTATGCGTTGGTTTGCTTATTTGCATCTTCCTTTGATGCAAGCATTTCAAAGCATTCAAGTAGGAGTTTAGTTTATCCCCTTCCTTTGTTAATGGCTCTAGTTGCCTCTCTTTTCCTTTCAGAACAAACAGGTACAATTTTATTATTATTTTTGCTAAATTTCTGTCAGCTGATGGGAGATTTGTAGTAAATGTAAAACCAGATGTTCACTTGGGCCTTGGTTTCAGGCAAGGTTTGTATTCTTTTAACAAATGGGTGATATGCAGAAATTTAACACTGAAGCTTTCCCAGTAATGGAGTAATGCGCCAATGGTGAAAGCTTGGCAGTCTACCTGTTATTCATTTATTTAAAGTTTTATATCCACAGTGTGGTTTATGATAGAACTGTGATGCAATACTGTTTGTTCAACTTGTGCTTTAATGAGTATTGTGCAATGTATTTTGCCATTTGTATTGTAGTGTGCACTGCAATGTAACTGATGGGGGAAGTCTTCCATCTGGTCAGGTGAAAGTTGGTTTAACTGTCACTGGAGAACTTTAACTGACACAGATGAGGAGGGGTTGGAGATAGAACTCTCAGTATGCAAATGAAGGATAGAATATGTGCATATTCTGATTGGTGGGTACAGGTTTAGAATTTTCAGTTATACCATTTGATTGGCTGGGGCTGGACTAGAGGGGTCAGGAGAAGTGTATATATAGCTGAGTACTAGTCAATTTGGGTTAGTCTGTAGTGGCCAGAAGGAGGCAGCAGAGGAAGAAGGAAGAAAACCTGGAAGGAAGCCAGAGTTGCTTTGTTGTTTGAAGACTTGCCGGGGTAGCTGAATCACTTGGCTTAGGATGAAGAGATGAGGGGAAGAATCACAGAGAGAGAGCAATTGAGAGGTAGTTTGGAATACCAAGCTCTGGTGTCTGGTAGGAGATCCAAAGGAAGATTACACAACAGGGCAGCAAAATCAGAGCTGTGCTTTAGAAGGTGAGTAGAGGCAAAACAGAGGCCTCAAAAAAAAAAAAAGCCAGGCGTAACTGGCGTGCAGTAACTACTACACCAATGTGGCAAAAGAGTTTTAATAAAGTATATAAGTGCTTCTTCAAAGTTGTCTTAGTGTTCTGAAATAATCTTTTGATATTTAAAGTGACAGTAACAAGTTAACA
Organism: Podarcis muralis; assembly: GCF_964188315.1. Lineage (NCBI taxonomy): Eukaryota > Metazoa > Chordata > Lepidosauria > Squamata > Lacertidae > Podarcis > Podarcis muralis. The sequence continues at coordinate 52,146,655 of NC_135663.1, read as the reverse complement.
AAGTGCACATCCATTTCAAGAGACTCCTATTTCAAGTACTCCCATAAGCTTGTACAATACAAAATCATGAAATAAATCCATGTAAAAAAAATTGTTGCTTATATCTGATCTTTTAGCATGATTTTAGTTTACAGTTACCAGGGGTTGGGGTTAGTTAAGGCTGCAAAGTGTATAAATAATATTAAATGGTGGCAGTAGTGTGGATTTAGGAAACCCACTGGAGAGGAGGTTGGGGAAAATATCCCCTTCCTTCCACAATCCAGGCACTCTTGGAGGAAACTGATTTTCTAGATCCACTTCAATCTGAGTTTAGGGTCAGTTTTGACAAAGAAACTGCTTTGTTCTCCCTGTATGACGAGGTCTGTCAGGAGAGAGACAGGGGAAATGTGTTGATGTTATTTCTCCACAACCTCTCAATGACTTTCAATACCATCAACCCTGGTATGCTTCTGGAGTGGTTGTCTCAGCTGGAGGTGGGTGGCATTGCTTTGTGGTGGTTCCAGTCCTACTTGGATGGTTGTTCCACCCAACCTTGCCTGGCTCTGCCAGGCAGAAGAGACCTCCTGAAGAGTGTCCTTATGTGGCTGGAAGCTACCACTGACAGCATCCAGCAGTAGCCAGTGTAACTATTCCCCCACCCCCCAAAAAAACCCCAACCCAAGATGTTTCAGGAGCAGGGATGGTGTGTGGTTGAGTCAGCACTGCATCCATTCCTGAGCTAGCACTGTTGCCATCACTTGTTGGGTAATGGCATCTTTGCTGAACCAGCCAGGGAGCTGGCATTCTGAAAGATATATTTTTTGTTTGCTGGCATGATTGGTGGAGCTGTAGATTTGGTTCCAGCTACACCATTCCATCAAGACCGTCAGCCAGGAGCTAGGATTGCAGCATAAAACACCAATCCTGAAGGCAGCAGTGAACTGAATATGGTTGAACTCATCTCATCTAACACCTGCTAGTTGAGGTAAATCAGCACTCTTGCACTCCTCTGTCCTTTTCTGTTTATTTTCCTCCCCTCTTTCCCATTTTACATTTTCCCTCTGCGATAAACTCCCGAGGCAGCATGACCAGCTCTGGGTGATTTAAACCTTGTCACTCCCTGTCAGAAACAACTGTGAATTCAAGGATTTTATGTAAATGGTTAATTATATTCAGAAGCAAGGGCACTTTCTATTGTAGTGGGATTCATGTGGCCACTTATTCCTTGAAAAAGGAATAAATTAAAGATGAGGCATGATGGAAACAAAACTGGAATTTTATTAACAAGCACTCTTTGAGGGATAAAGCTTAATAGTTACGCTAGAAAAGGCAGAATACTTATTTTTAGTCAAAACACTGTTACAGATTCAGCTAAGAACTCTACTTAAAACTTTCCTCTATAAGACTGTTTTTATTAAATCCTATTTCTCCTAGAATGGCTATCAGGTTTACCCTGACAGTAAAACGTCTCTAGCCCCTTTCTGGGATTTCTTCATTTCCCTATGGAAATTAGACCAGTTTGTCCTTCCTAACAATCCCTTAATCATCCAGCTACTTCCCTAGCCAGGCCCCATTTGTCAATTAAATGGTCAGATTCTACCTTTTCACGCTCCACTCCCTCCTGATTGGTGGTTGTTATGCCATCTTGATTACTCCATCCTGCCAGGATTGGCTAGTGGGTCTCCAGGAGGATGACCAAAGGTCTGTCCATCACACCCTTGCCATTAGCATATTATTCTCCCGTGTTTGAAAGGCTCTGCTTTCCTTGCATCCATGTCTTCCCCACTCCAGCCATGGCAGAATCCCTTTGGAGTTCTGCTGACACCAGAAATCCAACTTTGGTAGTGCAAGGGCTGCAGATGTTTTCAAGAATAGGGAGTGGATGTCCAACATCCCTCTCTAAGGGTAGATCTCTCTTTCTGCCCTTGGAGACAGAGATTTGATGCTGCCAATGACCCTCCCAAAGGATCATAGCATTGGAACACAAATAAGATAGCAGCATAAAAGCATCCAATCCAGACTGAAAGTAATAATAAAACAGTAACAGCCATTTTAAAACTCCAGACCAGCTTCTGCAATGAAAAGAAAATTCCAACACAAAAGGAATTTAAGGCCCATTTAAAAGCATCAGAATGGTTGATGTGGAGGGAAGTAGATCCTTTGGGAGGGACAGTGTTTTTTTCTGGGGGGGTGTGCATACCCCTAACATTTTGTGAAAATTATTTCTTCTCTAGCACGGTGAATTGTCAGTTCTGTTGCTACCCCTGATGGTGGCCTCATTTCCTGTCACAGTGTTTCCTGAGTCTCAGACGGAAGCGAGCGTTTAATATGTGAAGTAGGAGTTGGAATCTAGCATGGTGATTGGTCACTTTCCTTGTTACCACCTCCAATGGCGGCTTCATTTCCTTTCCCAGTGTAATGCATGTTCTTTGTACTTTTGTCCATTTACTGTATTTATTTTCCCTGATTTGAACTATAAAACGGTGATTTTCTTGAGTCAAAATGAGAGTACCCCTAAACATTTTATTTTATTTTATTTTGTAGGGAAAAAATCATTGGGAAGGAGAATTTCACAGCATCAGAATACATGGGAAATGCTAGGACCTCAGTTTTCACTGCATTGAAAAACACATCACTCTTTTTCTTGTTATTCATGGAGACCTAGCCTTGTTTTCTCTAGCAGCGTTGCAGGTTTAGCAAATAAAAGAACTGAGCAAATCTATCTTTCTTTCATCTGACGGTGTGGACAGAAGTGCTTTGGGGTACATGGAAGCAGTGTTGCAGCTGAAGAAGAATTTGTAGGAACTTCCATCCCGGCAGGGCCTCTTCCACTGTCTCTTGTTTGCTCTGCATCGGTGGCCTGATATCACTTATCCTAACACAGCCCATCAAAGTGACAGATACTCTGCAAGACATATGATAACAACCTGGTGGGAAAGTGTCAGGAAATGACTTTCACCCTCCACCTCTCCTTATGCCGTGTGGGAGTGATGAGAACTGGAACAGATAAAAGGGCCATTTTCTTGCAGAACAAAAAGCGTTCACGTTTTGTCATCTTGTCCAGACACATGCAAGCAACACACAGAGCTTCCTTTGACGCCACAGTCATTTGTGCTTGGGGTAAGATGACCCAGAAGCCCAATAGCACACAACTATTGAAAGGATAGGAAGGAAGCCGGTTCTCTTTTGCAGCTGGTCAGTCAGTGCTGCAAACTGGGAGAAGGGATGAGTTTGGGTGCTGGATGTAAGCTACATGTAAGAGATTCAAAGTTCCCTATCTCCTAACCATGGTTAAAGGATTAAGAAGAGGCTCCTGTAGCTTCACACAGGCTTGGCATGACAATTTAGTATCCTCAGGCAGCTACCTACCCACTGGATGCTGACCAATGATGTCTGCTACGGCTTAGCATATTGATTACTAATAATAATTATTATTTTATTAAAGCTTTTTCATAATACAATAAGATAAAAGAAACTAATATAAATAAAAACAAAAACAGAGAAAGAGAAAGAAAAAAGAAAACACAGAAAATAAAAAGGGGGGGGAGAAGAAAAAATTAAAGGACTTCCAATTTTCTGTCTGTCGTTTACATAAAAGAAATTATTCTGCTTTCTGTTAAGCAATAATTTCACACTCTTCAGACCCAATGTCTCCAATACAATTTTCTTTTCACGCAAAAAGTCCAAATGAACAGATGATTAATGGGAAGGTACACTGCTCAGGATGAACACACAATGTCACATAACACCCCTTCAAACACATCAGAATAAATGCTCAATAAAGACCATAGTCTAACCTCTGCATAAGCTTTGTGTGAGCAACTCAGGATAATTGCTCCATAAAAGGTCATCTGGAGAAGCCTTCTCCCAAAGAATCCTGGGAACTGCTCCATAAAAGGTCATCTGGAGAAGCCTTCTCCCAAAGAATCCTGGGAACTGCAGCTTAAGGATGCTGTGAATCGCAGCTGTGGTGGGAAACTACAGTTTCCAGCATTCTTTGGGGGAAGCCATGAACTTTAAATGTCTATTGAATGTGCTTTAAATGTATGATGCACATCTGCACTCACTCTATCTTTATACATATACACCCATATAGACAGACACATATCTGTAAATGTATATCTTTTTCCATAGATGTATACTGATAGAGTTGTCTATACGCATGTACAGAGATGATCCATTTTCACAAAGTCACAGGTGAAGCAGACAAGCGAGTCAAACTAATAATCTAATCTGCTGTGAGTGCCTCATCCTGGCAGCCAAATGTTTCTTGGGCAAAACGATGGCGCCACAGTTGTTGTTTTCCAGGCCAATTATTGCACAGTTTAGCACATTTAAAGAAATATCTTCTGAATGTTGCACGTATTGATCGTCGGGACAGGCGAGGCGGCATGCCTCCCTGTTGGCAATGAAGTGACAAGCGGAGAGAAATTCTCAGCTCTCCGGAGTTTTATCAGTCTTTCAGCTAAACATTTGATTGGGATATTTACGCAGTAGGTAACGATTTAAGCAGTTCACACTGTGCATAAATACACAGCCCCAGTGACACCTCGGAGACAAGGGCAATGCCAGCGGGGGGACTTCACTGGCACTGATCTCAATCATTTAAAGGTACTGTTTTTGCCATGAAGGGCTGAGTCAATTCCTAATAGGATTTCAAGGCTCCTTGCATCTCCTAAGAAACTTCAGTGGCTCAAAAGTTCAAAGTCTTCTGCGTCACGGAGATTTGCTAGCAATTTTCAGTTGACTTTCGAAAAGCCCACAGTTCCATGGGGTGCCATGATTAACCTTTAACTAACCTTGAACAAGCCTGGTTTATGTTATTTGCTCTCTCCTTTTGTTATACTGATGGCATGGATTCAGGGCCAAAGAAGGTAATTTGTCACACAACGCGTAAGTTGTGGAATGCGCTCCACAAGTCGTGATGGCCACCAAGCTGGATGCTTCAAAAGAGGACAAGAGAATTCATAGAGGTTATCAATGGCTATTAGCTAATTGGTGTCCCCAAAACCCTGCTCTATCTGGCAGCAAGTCAGTAAGTCAAGTCCCAAGTTCAACAGGTAAGAAACGCAGTCAGGGGTAAGTCCAAAGTCCTGTAGCATCCCAGCCAAGGTCCATCAAGATGAGCAGTTGAGCAGGCACAGAACCTCAGCTCTGCTGCCCTTTTGTATTTTATTATTATTATTTATTAATTGAATTTATATACTGCCCTGTACCCAGAAATCTCATACTTTGCATGCTGATTGCAGCATCTGGGCTTGATGAGTCATATGCCCCTCACCTGTTCCAAGCCTACTCCAGCTGAGGAATCACATCCCTCTTCTCAGAGCTAGAGAGCTGTGGACCCATGGCTGTCTCAGCCTCCTGGAGCACCCCTTCCACTGCTCACTATACCTTAGAGCCCACCATATTTATAGACAGAGGCCCCTCTGACTCTGGTGATGAGTCCTGCTGCTCTGGTTTCTTGGCACTGATCCCCTTGCCATCCTCCATCACCCTGTGAGTACTTCCTTCCCCATCCCTAGCTTGCCCTGGTGTGCCCCAATCATGGCTGGGCTGCACCAATTGCCAGGACTTCTCCCTGTCACCCTGCCAGTTCATGACAATTGGCTGTGTTCTGCCTCTGAATAACAGTTGCTGGATGCATCTTCCCATTTGTATCCAGTTGCTGTGCCATGAGATCTTGCCAACAGATTTACATGCATGTGCATGCAGAGGCTTCAGTCCAAATACACAGTACCAGACCCAGGAAAGCATCCCTGCCAGTAGGTCTACAATGTCTGTACAGTCAGGTTTCCATTAAAGCCCACACTTAGAGGGGACTCCTGTGTCACTAAAACACAGGCAGCTGTTTTACGCAGTGTCAGATTATTTGTTCATATGTTCTAGTGTTGCCTACTCTGACTGGCAACTGCTCTCTGCTAATGCTGTATGTGCCTGCCTGATAACACCACTGGAACCTCCTAAGGTCCTAGATAATGTCAAATAGCTCTTTATTAGCATTTTAAAATTAAATACACCTTGCCACAGTTTACAAAGCAATAATGGAAAGGGAAAGAGGCAAAATGCTAAAAAGGAGGCTAAATAGAGATTGTCAGCCTTTGCAAAATCACACTATGATTACTCACGATATTAGAAGACTTGTCATTTCAAAGATCTCTGTGAAAGAAGGTCTACTCTAAATGACTGGCTGCAATGATGAGACAACTAAAATGTGACAAAATATTGAGGCTGTCTGTATTCCACAGCTGCTAACTGTACATTCCCAGCTGCTGGAGCTAGGATGTGTGTGTGTGTAATTACTGTATTTACTCGAATCTAATGCTCACCATTTTTGGCCAAATTATGTTGCGAAAATTAAGGTGTGCATTAGATTAGACTTGAGTGAATATGGTAGGTACTGCTGTCATTACAAGAAAGCCAAAAACAGCAATGATTTTAGAACAACCATGAGAGTAATAGCCTTCACTGTGATGGAAGAAAGGACAGAGAGAGAGGTCAATTCTACTGCAGGGACTCCCTGGCTCCCTGTTGCTCCTTGCCAGCAGAACCCAGGCTGCTTTCTGTAGGGTCTGCAGCTACTTTTCCCATGAAGAGTCAATGACAGTGAAATGACCTCACATAAGAGGAAATTCATCTGGGGACAGAACAGGCAGCAAACATGGTCCCTGATCCTAAAGTAAGGATAATGGGGTGAGGAAGCTTTGTCTGTAGCCGAATGGAGGGCAGTGAATGGCTACCATGTACCGGAATGGCAAAGTGTACACCAAGGATCTTAACTACACCATCCACAAGGAAGCAGAACCTGTCCCTTGTCTATGATGTCTATTGGGACGGGTTAGGCTTTGGTCCCAGCTCAGGAATGTCCCTGAGAGTCACAGTTTGCATTCTGACACAGAAATCAATACTTCTTTTCTTTCCCCATCTGTATTATCTACCCATCTGTTCTGGTGCTGGCAACACGTGCTAGTTACAGCTCACCTGGACTACTGCAGTACCCTCTGCATGGGGCTGGCCATACTGACTTGGGATCAGATGGTCTGGAAACCTGTCTTCTTCCACATGAAGGCTTAAGAGCTCCAGGGGAAGAATTGTTGCTGTCCTGCAGGCATATGATGTGTTTTTGGCAGGTAAAGCACAATCTGTACATGGTACCCAGAGCTGAAGTGGTGATTCCCCCAAAGTGCCTCTTGGCACCTCTTTGACTCGGACACCAAAAAAGCGCCATGGACAAGTGTCTACTAGAAGTGAAACTGATCTCCCTCTCTCTCACCTTGCCATGGAAGGAAAAGATCAGGGTGCAGGATGAAGGGGAAGGTAGAGGGAACACCAGCATGAGGAGAGGGCAAGCTTGTAATCAGAGGGAATGATTGTGCTGGAACACTGCAATCCCAGTGCTTCAGAGCACAAAAGCAAATCCCTTTTAGTTCTCCCTCACCCCAAATCAACATGGCAGGAATGGTGAGTTTTGCTGAGGAATGCCGGCTGCCACCTCTGCCCATCCCAGAGGTATGCTTTTCAAGCATGAGAAGCGGCAGAGGTGGCCTCAAACTGCTAAATGGGAAGGCCAAGCTCCAGAATGGTCATGTACATAAAGTGTGCAGGGTAATGCTGAAAGCATTACCCAGAAAGCATTGCCACAAATGTGAGATGCTCAGTAGTTGCCACTAGGACAAGGGGTAAAAAAGAGAGGCTGCCACGAGGGCTCCCTCATCACAGGGGAAAGCTGAGCCATAGGAATAGAAGCGCTTCACTGTTGAGCAGTCTGGCGTCCTTGGCTCATGTTTAATATTCAGCCACAGAAGTGTGCAAATAACTTAGCTTTCCTCCATTATCTGAATATGAAGCCTGTATCCGGAAAAGCCAAGTGATATAGCATTGAGTTTCCTTGGGTGATTAAAGTAAGGAGTCAAACCCCAGAGTCCAACTGAGAATTCACACAGGTTGCACTGCAAATAAATAAAAGCAAAACGCTCTAAATAATCTTCTCCTACATAAACTTATAGGGAAGCAATGGTAGAATGCGTTTCTTGCAAAACACAAACTTGCAAACTTACTGCACCATGTTATTGTTAATGACATCAGGTGCACTTTTGGGTAGGAAGAAAGACCCCCAGACAGCAGTAAAAGTAAATACAGAAGCACCAGACGGAGGAGAAGCCAGCTGGCATAATATCCCAAAGAGCATTTAAACCTGATTTTTTTAACATCTCTATGAGCTTCAGTCGAAAAGTAATTAGAAAAATCAAATCAAATGCATTGAGCTACTCCATTAGACCAAAAGTTATCAAAACCGCCACAAACAGTTCACAGAAAACAGAGCAGAGCGAATGCTGGCGGGGAAAGTACTGTGTTAGCATGAACATTAACTCAGCAGAGAGTGACCTACTTGGATATCCTAGACACCATCTGTTCCCACAGATTTTCTGTTCTCCTAGGATAAAAGTTGGGGGATTGTTCACAATCGTACACCACCTGGCCCAATAAGAGTTGGACAGACCACTTTTGTGGTTGCTTTCATTTGCTTTCAGAAGGCTTAGGCAAACTGAATGTGAAGCAGCAGTTAACATCTTAAAGGGGAAATCTTACGACTCAGGATGACCAGAGAGAGAGAGTCACTGGCCACTTGGGCGAGAAGCATCATTCAGAGCAGATCTGTGCAGACTGGCTGTGGTGACTTAGCAGTCAGGTTGCTTACACTCAGAGCATGATGTGACAACATGAAGGATCCTCTGATTTATTCTAAGCAAAGGAGGAAGATGTTGCATATATGACCTTAAGCAAACTACTTGAATGGCGGTTAGGAGTTGCCAGCAAAACATTAGAAACCAGACGAAAAGAGAAAATAAGTTGCAGTGTGATAAGAGGAGGGGGGAGGGGCCACCTCTCCCGGAATCTGAATAGCCTGCTTTGTCTCCTGGTCCTTGACACACGCGGGGACACACACAACCCTCCTGACAGCATTTTGGAGCTGTTGCAACTGACTGCATGTAGCTGATCTGGCTTGAGCCCAGCTGTGGCTTGGTTTTGCCTGATGTTTGAGCACGAGGCAGCACAGGCTCATTAAAAAAAGAGAGAAGCCACTACAGCAGGATCAAAAGGTCATGACCTCATCCTGGCAGCATTTTGTGAATGGGGTGGCCACCATTGCACACATGCCTCTCTCCACCTGCACAGTGCCCTGGACTCTCCACTTTCTCTTTCCTGCCATGACCTGGTCACTCTGCCCTCCCCTCCCCTCCCTCCTCCCCTCCCAGCAGCTCAACAGGCAGGATGAGGTCCATTTCATCTTTCACCCTTTATTTTTTATTTTTTAACAAGGCCAAGTGATGCCCTTGCTGGGGCGCTACCCACCCACCCTCTTCACCCACAGCCCAGAGGCATTCTGGGAAAAAGCATGGCTAATGGAATGGTCTGGGAGATGCTTCTGTCCAGCAACATCTGGGGAGTCACAAGTTTCCCGTCCCAGATCACTGGAACTAAGGGAATTATTTCCACTATAACCAGATGGAAAACCCATTTTATTATTATTATTATTTTCCAGAATCTGTTATGACTGCAGGTGTCAGTATAACATTGTGAATGTACTTTGGGGTAGCCCTCATGAGAACTGTAGGTGGTGCTATGGGACATTGAGAAAAGGACAAATCCCACAGTGGGAAGTGACATGGAAAATCTCCAGTGGATTGGCTCTGAAAATCTGCAACTGGGTTGATGTATTTTCAGATTCTGACAAGTGTTATAGATGTTTTTGGTGCTGTGAAGGTGTAAGAAGAGTGGAGCAACAGGAATAGCTTATTCCAGTGGGTGGGTGCCCACAAGGGGTCTCTTTCAATGTAAATTCAAACTGTATGTTCTTGTTTATTATGCAACCATTAAGCATCCAATAGCTCCTCTTCTTCTCAGTCCCCTTACCATGTCACTGTCATTAATGAGGAATCACATATCCGATCAGCTGCTCATCATTTTTAAAGCTGTGTTGGCCTTGTGGTTTTCATTCTGGGAGTTCGAGATGATCTGATTGAACAACATTGCCTCTGGTTCTCAGCATCTTGTCAGCATTACAACCATCTGAATCCCAAAGATTTAAGAACTCCAATCTATTCTATAGCTGCTGTGCTGCCACAGATGGTTTTCCCCCCTCTGCAAGCACTGTGTCTCGATGTGATGCACTTAATAGCAGATAGATAGATAGAACAGAAGGCAATGCTGATATTGAAAGCAAGTGTGCATATGCTACCCATTCACATTTTGTCACATGGATTTGCACACTCTTTGTTAAAAGGTAACATAAGTTGTACATAGCTCATGAAGTTCTATTTTGTGTGTGTTCTCCACCCTTCTGTCTGCTAACATCTTCATTAAGTTGCTTGCTTTGGGATTTACATGACCAAACAAGATCAGCCATGCAGAGATAACAGCGCACAAGCAATGCTGCAGTATCAGGTGAACACAACAAGGGTGAAGCAATGACTAATGAGCACTGAGAGCAAGGAGTTGAGGCGGCAATAGCCTTAGGACTTCTTGTGCATCAAGAGAAATGAGAGTTGAGGGTTTTCCTCATGAGAATCAAGATTGTGTTAGTGAACAAGATGTTACTAGCCAATTGTAGATTGTCACTGGCACTGCCAAGTTATTTAATAATCTTTTTGAAGCATGTAGCTATGGTACAAAGGTAGTGGAAGGGCTGTAGCTCATGCCTAAAAGAAGATCCCAGGTTCATTCCCTGGTGCCCAATGTTTTTTCAGGGGGTACTCAAGGGTACACAGTACTGGCACTTGTTTGTTTTTTTTCATTAAAAAGTGTGGCACTTAGTGTAACTTCATGGTGAGTACCAGCCCCTGTTTTTCTAGGGGGAAAAGCACTGCTGGAACCTTCCAGTAGGGCTGAGTCTCCCTGTGAGAAACTCTGGAGAGCTACTTCCAGTCATTGCAGGCAATACTAATGGACCAATGGTGTGACTTAGGAGGGGCAGCTTCCTATGTCTTATCAATAGCATATGATAAAATGATGGATCCTAGCCCAGTTCTGACTTCCAACGTTTGTTCTTACTTGGGGAGAACAGATAATGGGACACAGGGCCAGATTCTGCTGACCGTGACAATCCACTCTGCCATTTCTTAGCCTTCATGCAACAGGTGGTGGTGGAAGACAGAACAGAAAAGGACCCACTAGGATTATTTTATCCCACCTACTACCTTTCTTTCCTTGCAGGGGGACACCAGCTAAGGAGGACTGTGCTTCCATCCACTTGAGAATCTGAGAACAGGATGAAGTTTTCCTTCTTCTTCAGCTCTGTCCTCTCCCACAGGTAGGCATTTCCCCATGACTTTCTGAAAGTGACACATAGTTATTCTCACATCAACCTGAGTGGCTGAGTGCCAACAGGATTGGAGCCAAGAGAGAGCCACTAAGAAACAAAAGTGAGGTATCACATACAGTAGTACCTTGGGTTAAGAACTTAATTCATTCTGGAGGTCCGTTCTTAACCTGAAGCACCACTTCAGGTAATAGGGCCTCCCGCTGATGCTGCACGATTTCTGTTCTTATCCTGAAACAAAGTTCTTAACCCGAGGTACTATTTCTGGGTTAGCAGAGTCTGTAACCTGAAGCGTATGTAACCTGAAGCGTATGTAACCTGAGGTACCACTGTACTTTGCTGACCTTTTCAATCTCACTTGTAAGCAAGTGCATTTTTTTACTGGAACAGTGGCACTGCAGAAGGACATATTTAATCTTTCACTTGCACTCCTATAAAGGTAAAGGTAAAGGTGCCATCTGACCATTAGGTCCAGTCGTGGCCGACTCTGGGGTTGCGGCACTCATCTCACTTTATTAGCTGAGGGAGCCGGCGTACAGCTTCCGGGTCATGTGGCCAGCATGACTAAGCCGCTTCTGGCAAACCAGAGCAGCGCATGGAAACTGCGTTTGCCTTCCCGCCGGAGTGGTACCTATTTATCTACTTGCACTTTGACGTGCTTTCGAACTGCTAGGTTGGCAGGAGCAGGGACCGAGCAACGGGAGCTCACCCCGTCGCAGGGATTCAAAATGCCAACCTTCTGATCAGCAAGTCCTAGGCTCTGTGGTTTAACCTACAGCGCCACCCGCATCCCTTTGCACTCCTATAGCACTCTTCTAAAAATGTTCTCTTTTGGCACTGCTACTCCAATCAAAGTCTGTGGCTGCTTTAAGATGGGGAGGGGAGAGTTAGGTGACCCAATTACAGATGCCTCAAATTACATCTATTTTACTATTGGTAAATGTCTAGTGCTCTGTAAGAAATGATTAGTCTTTAAGTGGCTTTTAAGCTGTAGTCTAGAGACTTTCCAGGAGTTCCATGGATCATCATTATAATAATGAAGGAAAGTGCTGAAGAATCAGAGCTTTCATTGACATTTCCATCACATGCTGAAGAGGCAGCACCATTTCCAGTTTAATGTCAAATGAAGAGCATCTTGTCTCTTCAGTAGTACACTTGCTTGGACCACAAATGTTAAAGAAACCCTGCTGGGACAATGATCCAATCTGTACTTATTCAAAATTATTGCAAATTTATTTCCTGTCACACAGGGGAAAAAATGTCTTTTATGGGCCAAGGGCTGCATTGATAGTCAGGCAGCTCTTCAGCTGTCACATACCACTGAAGGGTGTGGCCAACGTATGTGCACAGACACACAAGATATTCTCACTATAGATGCACATTCATCGCACATATCTGTACCCAGACATATGCATACACAAGCAGTCTCATAATACTGCTAAACGCTCATACGATGTCATACCCAGACAAACAAAACCAGCATTTCCAGTCCTCTCCACCCCATTACATCGGTAGGGTTAGCTGGAAACATCGCTCTTTACTTTCCACAGGATTTGTGCAAAGTTAAAAATGTGGTTTCCACTCCATCTACCCCACTTCAGTGCTGATGTGAGATGGGGGGGGGATGCTGCCTTATACTCTTAAAACCCACCCTCAATCTTTCTCTCTCTTATCTCAGTGCTGTGATGCTTAGTGCTAAGATCAGGGATAAAATATCCTTCTAGCTGTCTTTCAGACAGCAGCCAGAGGGATCTTTTATCTCAGCACTGAGTACCACAGCGCTGAGATAACTCCCATCAGGACATAAAAGACCCATTTAGCTGCTCTTTAGAAAGGATGTCTGAAGAGTAGTCAGAAAGATCTCTCATGTCCATTCTCACTGCTAAGCACCACAGTGCTGAGACCAGAGATAAGCCCTCTGCCTGTTCTTTTAAACAACAACAACCATTCATTCATTGGAGGGAAGGTGAGAGAAGACGCTGCCTTTTATCTCCATCTCAGTGCTGTGGTGTATTGAGAGCAGATCCTCTCTAAAAAAAGAAGACTTGTGTGTTTTACCTGATCCCTCTGGCTGCCCTTTAGAGATCACACTCTATGGAACAGAGAGCTTTATCACTAAATCAGACCAGGAGATAGAACTGTGGGTGTTCGCAGGCCACAACCAACAGTTTGCCAGGCTGGATTTGGCCTGCAGGATACCACCCTGGCTGTGAAGCAAGACCATGCGGTGAACTGCAAGGAGCAAAGAAGAAGAAGAAGAAGAGTTTGGATTTGATATCCCGCTTTATCACTACCCGAAGGAGTTTCAAAGCAGCTAACATTCTCATTTCCCTTCCTCCCCCACAAGAAACACTCTGTGAGGTGAGTGGGGCTGAGAGACTTCAAAGAAGTGCGACTAGCCCAGCAGCTGCATGTGGAGGAGCAGAGACGCGAACCCGGTTCGCCAGATTACGAATCTACTGCTCTTAACCACTCTTAACCGCTCTTAACCACTACACCACACTGGCTCTCAAACACAATACAAACAAATGGAAGGAGCACTGCTCTAAATCTTTGCTGAAGCTGTGCTAAAATGCAAAGCACAGCCCCGCCTCCTTCAACACTGTACATTTTATTAATGGGTCTTGGCTGCAAATGCGTGGAAAGTAAGAACATTTTTCTTAAGAAACTGTGCAAGCTTTTCATCTTCCTCTGCAGTACACAGCATGGGTAGCTTGAAGATATGAATGACTGAAGCTGCCTTATGATAAATGGGGCTATTGACCCACCCCTAAATTAGACTCCATTCTAACTGGCCTCAGCTTTCCAAGGTCCCAGGTAGGATCTTTCCCCAGCATTTCTATTGAAAATCCTTTCCCTTGCGGGTGGCAGGGTTTGATCTACAAAGCATGTGGCTCCAGATGTTCACATCAGCTATCTTAGTTTAATTTCATGTCTTCTTTGTTCCATATTTGTGTGCATAGTGATTCTTGGTTGAGAGTTATCACAAGTTCTTGGTGGGTTCCCGCAGAGGGTGAAAATTGGCACCTGGAGAGAAATAATTCAAAGAGAGAGAAATTTTCAAGGGGGAACACCTCCTGGTAGGAAATGGCTGACAAGCGGCACAGAGATTGTCAAGGGTTGTGGCTGACATATGTCTATTTTGCTATGTTTCCATCAGACAGGAAGCCATAGTTGGGTGCATGGGAGACACTCACAAAGAAAGTAGTGGTGGGTGAATGTGATCTTTGGGCTGAAAAAGCCCCTCCCCCATTCCTGCCATAAAGGATGCCATCCTTTTTAATGACCCTTATAATTTCCTTGTCCCTGTTACCCAGCAGCCAATTCATTAGGTTACTTTTCTGGAACATCCAGCCTGAGAAAGATTTCCGTGAAACTCAAAATCCCCTGTGACATCTTTCAGACTGACCAAAACCATCTACAGTGGTACCTTGGGTTAAGAACTTAATTCGTTCTGGAGGTCCGTTCTTAACCTGAAACTGTTCTTAACCTGAGGTACCACTTTAGCTAATGGGGCCTCCCGCTGCCACCACGCGATTTCTGTTCTCATCCTGAAGCAAAGTTCTTAACCCGAGGTACTATTTCTGGGTTAGCGGAGTCTGTAACCTGAAGCATCTGTAACCTGAAGCGTCTGTAACCCGAGATACCACTGTATATTGTTTTGCTCAGAGAATCATAGATTTGGAAAGGACCTTAAGGATCATCTAGTCCAACCCCCTACAATGCAGGAATATGCAGTTGTCCCATAAGGGGCTTGAACCTTCAACCTTGGTGTTAACCACACTCTAACCATCTCATTCCTATTTGAAGCATCCTTTAAAGCAGCTGTAGTGTGACTCTTCATGCACTTCCTGAGGTTCAGCTGGAGAAATGCTTAGATGAGAGATACATGCTTGCGCTTTTGCCATCATAAGGACTAGATACTTTCTTTTAAAAAAAAAAACAGAAAGCTGTGATTCTCGAGAATATCACAATTTTGGGGAAGCTTTCTGGTGAAACCACTTAGATAAATCAATCCAGAAGAATAGGGATTTGAAATCAAGCCTGAATCAATGTGGCACTTAGGAAAGCTGCTAGGTTCTTTCTGTTTTAATTTTTCAAAGGTTGGTTTTAAATAGCTTTGTTTTCTCCCAGTGCTAGACTGTCTGAGGATGGGTAATTCCGTCTCAGTGCAGTGATATACTTAGAAGCCCTTCAGTTTCCTTCTCATCATGCATTCCTATGACTATGTGATGAATACAAATAATAGAAAACTTTCCTTCTAGCATAGGGCACATGTTAGAGCACTGGCTGCTATTTTTAGCATAGCTGCTTCTTCTTCTTCTTTTTTGAACGAGTGGTGTGCCAACACTATGGCAAATAGGATGCTACTGCATCTTCTTAGATTCTGCTTATTTTAATGCCAATCACTCCCAACATTTTTTTATTGTTATTCAGCTTGTTAAGCAGCTCTCTGGTTCATAATTATCTGATTCCCCTTCTTTATTCTTCCTTTACTGTTCATAATAGGTTTCAAAATGCCATTGTAATAACAAAATGGTAAGGATCACATTGTTCAGCCCAGAAGATTTTATGCCATTTAATAAATGGCAACGGTGTCCTTAATTGGCTAAAATGTTGCTATTTAAAACAGTGCTCTGTTAAACACTGTGTGCCTTGCTCTGTATAAGACTTTCCTCTACGTTTTCTCAAATAGACTTGAAACAGGAGAGAAAAGAGATTTGACTCCTTGCTTATTGGCTGTCAGTTGTTAGGGCTGTATGAATAACGTGAGGAGGGGGAGAATATGAATTACTGCAGTATTTAACAACACACACCTCTGGCAAACACAGCTGGCATTCTCCTTGAGTAGGGAAAAACCGTATTTCCAGGACGTTTTAATGCCAACCAGTCTTTTTTATAATTCCCACTTAGCAATACACGAAGTGCGCCCATCTTTTCTACTATGTAAGAACCCCTGTTTTACATTACACCCCCTCACCCGCTCTGTCCCGTTGCTATTCTGGGTAGTGGTCAGAAAGCGGGAGGGGTAGCCTCTTTTCTAAGTTTCAGCAATGAAATCCCATTTGCCTTCGGAAATCAGGGGGGAACTGATATTCAAGAGGAAATGCCCCCAATATTGTCTCCGATTTTGGGAAGTAGATGAGGTTGCTTTCCAAAAGGAGGAGAGAGAAAAAGTCCGCCTTTCTCATATATTTCCGAGTCCGAAGAGGAGGGGGAGATGTAGAACGAGGCAGTCTTTTCTTGTCCTCCCCCTGCTGTTTTCCTCCTCTCCTCCCTCCCGTCCTCTGTGAGGCGAATGCACGTGCTGCTCTGGGGGATTCGGGTCCCGAGGTACCTCCCTCCCACCCCCCATGCTGAGCAAATAACTGTACGAGGAGCTTTTAATAGCACAGCCTGATCAGAACTGACTGCCGCTCTCCTCGCTTCCAAGCAGCCCGTGCTTCCTTCTGTAAAGCTTCCAGCCGTCGAGAACCCATCCGGAAAGTGTTTAATTAAAGTGATATTTATCCAAAGTATTATTTAAAAACACACACACAAAAAGCAAAAAAAAAGCAGCCAGGCAAACTTCTCCTTCCTTCGTCTTCTCGACGCCACCCCTCCCAGTCCCGTGCACAAAAAGTCGTTAAAAAGGCTATAAGCACCGTCGCATCTTCAGGTGGCAACGGTCCCTCAGCGACCTGCAGCCTCCAAATCCGTGAATGAACCTGGCTGGCTTTCTGAATGAGCGAAAAAATGAATGAGCGGACGCGCGAATGCATGAATGAATGGGGAAAGCGGGGAAAGGATGAATGGGGCTGCGCTGGAGGCACGCGCGCGCGCTCACCCTCCCTCCTCCCCAACGTTCCAGCTTTACAACTCTGCCATGAATGGAGGCGCCAGTTCCGGCGAGCGCCTGCTGGAGGAGCTATGGCTACGTCGCCCGCTTCGGCGGCAGCTGGAATCCCCTCGTAGCGCACGTGTCCGGGGAGGGGGAGGCCAGGCGCCAACGCTAGATGTCACCTGGAGGCAACAGTGGTGGCGGCGCGGAGGGGGGGGGGCTGCCGCTGTTTGGGGAGGGGGGCTGGCTATGTGGATGGCGGCTGCAGCTGCAGCAGCGGCGACGGGGCGGGCGATCCGCGCGGAGAGTAAAGGAGGAGGAGGAGGTGGAGGAGGAGGAGGAAGCGGGGGATGCTATAAAAGTAACTCGCCGTGGCACATGCACACTTGGGCGAAACTTCCCCGTCCGGGCAAAGAGGCGATGGCAGGAGCTCGGGAGAGGAGAGGATCGACGGCAGCAGTGGCGGGCTGGCCGCTTGGCATCGCGGCGGAGCCCGAAGGGGGGAAGGAGGCGCTTTAGCATCCTGCTGCCTCCCCTCCAGGCAGCCCCTCTCTCATGCCGGCTAGGGCACAGCCAAGGTGACGCTCCCTGCC
Organism: Podarcis muralis; assembly: GCF_964188315.1. NCBI lineage: Eukaryota > Metazoa > Chordata > Lepidosauria > Squamata > Lacertidae > Podarcis > Podarcis muralis. The sequence goes on along the minus strand of NC_135663.1, from coordinate 52,128,942 downwards.
AGCTGGCGGCGGGCGCCCCGTCCTGCCCCGCATCACACCTTCCCTCCCCAAACTTCGCAGCCCCCGGGACGTGCGCGGCTCCCTCCGGGCAGCATGCGAGGCAATGGGAGCGCGCTGAACGGCTCTTCCCCGCCGCGGGACGGGCTCACCTTGGACAGGCCCCCCTGGGTGGCTTCCACCTTGGCCGCCATCCTCATCTTCACCATCGTGGTAGATATCCTGGGCAACTTGCTGGTGATCCTGTCCGTGTACAGGAACAAGAAGCTGAGGAACGCGGGTGAGAATCGGGAGGCGAAGGCGGGGTGGCCAGGAGGAGGACAGAAGCCAGGAAAAAAGAGGGAAGGAAGACCAGGAGAATCGCCTCGGACGTGCCTACGAGCAGCAGTTGGGGAGGGGGCTGTGCTGGAGCGGAAAGGGGAGGGGCAAAGCGGGCAAGAATGGCAAAGCCCTCCTTTCTTGGTGTATGCTTTGGGGGGGGGGGCGCGTTGATGCACGACCCCCCCCCTTCCTTCGTTTGCTGTGATTGGAACGGCGAGTTTCTCCGGCGCGCCAGGAGGAGCCGTGCGTGCGCTTTGCTTGCCAGGCTCAATCGAATAGTGCGGGGCAGGCGGCGAGGGGCATTCTGGGAAAGCAGCGCTGTCGGGCAAAGGCAGAGAGCGAGCGAGAGCACGAAGCTATCCTTGCCGGGAGATTATATCAGAATGGGCGCGCGAATGTTGTGGGGGGAAACGAGATTGCCTTACCTCTTTTGCCCATCCTCCCGGCTCCTCCTTTCCTCGGCGATGCGCCTTAGAACTTTGACGCGGCTTTGCATCCCTTAAAGAGTGACCCCCGCTGCTCCCCGGTTCATTGCAAGGCAACAATTCCCGCTTGTGACAGATGCCGAAAGCGGTGCATGTGATGGTTTCACCTCAGATCAGTGATCAGGAGGCAGCGTGTATTTTTAGTGACAGCCACACAAAAAATAACACACCACAACCCCAGCTGCTATTTAAAGTTCCGGCTCAATATATGATCTAGCATAGGGCAAGACAAGAATTGTTTTTTCCCCAACGATGCCCGAGGTGGGGTGGGGAAAATACTTATGTTGTCCTTAGTGATGGAGTCTACGTTATTGTTTTTCTTTGGTAGATGCTTTTAAATAGATCTGCATTGAAAGTATTTGTGCAGAATGAAGGCGTGATGGTTGTGAGATAACTCTGCAAACTCGAGGAACGTAAAGCTGGTGCTGAGGTAAACTCAGTGGTGATAAGCTCATTTTGCCCTCTATCCACTTGTTATTTACTCCGTTTAACGACTGAAACCATCTGATAGCTACACAGATTTTAGGCGGGGGGGGGGGGGGCAGGAGAAGATCAGTGATGGTCTCTTGAACAAATCTGTCTTAGTTTATGGATTATTGGTTAGACAGACAGGGAAATTCTCCTTCAGAGTCATTCTGCTTTATCATGTCAGACCAGCTGGTGTGCACATATACTCAATCTATGCACTCAAGCCCGCTTTTAAACTTTCATTGAGGGAGGGGGGAAACAACCCACAGAGAGGCGAAACACGTGCAAGGATTTGCGTCAGCAGACCGAGCAGAAAATTTGCTTCCACATTTCTCCACCCACCTTTCCAATATTGCAAAGCACTGGTTTGTAGTCTTTAATGGAATGGCAGGATTTTGTTGGACGGTAGTACCCGGAGACCTTCCTTTGGGAGTGCTTGTGCTGTTTTTGAAATCTGGTAAGACAAGATAATTAGATCCTGAGGACAACTTTGCAAAGCTCTCCTATTTGCCTGAAGTTTTTGTGATTGCCATAGGGCGATTTTCAGGACTCTCTGGTCTTCTAGAATAATTCTAACTTAAATGGTTACTGAATGAGTTTGTGGGCACTTTTTGCCGTGAAAATAATAAAGGGTTTTATTTATAATCCCCCCCTGCACATATATGTTCTTTTAATTATGATATAGCCAGAATTTTGTTGGTTGAATAAAGGAGAATATATAAAGTTGGATTGAGACATAATCATGCTTAGATTTCTGTGAGTCTATTCTAATCATAACTAAGTCTGGATATACTAACCCATAGCATTAAAAGTGTTGTCCCTTTGAGATCTGCTGGAGCTGTTCATTAAAGTTAGAGGATTTCTGCACTTGGAAGTTGATGTACATGAGGGATTATAAACATTGTGTTGTATTACATATATGAAATAAGAAACAACAACAAAAGTGTTTGCCTTTCTCAGCGTTTGAACATTAATTGTAGATTTCATTGGGGTTGCTGCATACATTACATTATTTTCTACATGGAAAACACTTCCATGTTGCAAATAACACATGAACCATGTATGGATTCTTATGTGGGACAATGCAGTCTGTGCATTCCACACTAAGTGTGTATATGCATATCGAGAAACCATGGTTGGCTGCAGCTTCTCAGGGCATGCAAACCGTATGTGAATGTGGGAAACATTAAACCTATGGGATCAATATGCATGGCAATTTATGTATACCTTGCACATTGCTTCCTATATGAATGTTCTTTTATTCTAAGGCAGGTGACATATGAAATACTCTTGTATGAAATCGATGGGCACATACACAAATGGTGCACAGGGTTCAATCATTTGCTGCTTCTAATGTTTTGTTGAGTTTTTCTCTAAACTCACCAAATCAAGCTTCTCCTAAGTGGGAGGGCCATAAATGAGTGGTGGAGCTAGTCAAATTATCTGACGGATGAGCTCCCCTGATTGTGATTCAATAGAAGATCATAGTGGGCTAGATGGCCCAATGGCATGGCTCAGTTTATAGAATGATATTTAAGTATCATGGTTCCTTGGGTGTTCTTTCCTTGAACTGAAATAGTCTTGATTATGTTGTGGCAAGGAAGTTTGCCTCAACTTATAGAGAGCTCATCTGGACACAGGGTGGTTTGACCCAAGAGGTTAATTCCTGCTGCTTCCTGTAATGCAATTGCAAAAGTTGCAAGGGCTAGAATGTACAATAGTATTCTCTCCCTCATTTTCAAGTCAGGACCACTTCACACATTATGCTTTTCAAATTAAGATGATTTATATCTACATCTAACACAGGCATGTGTACTCTTTGGGAAACTCCTGTCTGGGAAATGTGATTGACTGCTGCTCTGTTAACTGCTTTTAGCCAGCAGATCGTATCAATCTTTTGCCTTTGACCCAGTGGGCAAGGCCACTCTGCCTAATGTGTGAACTAGCATCCTGGTGTGACACAGAGATTACAAGGGAAACCTGAGTGCTCTTGAGTGTCTTGTGTGAAAATATCCATATATATTTGTTCTAATTAAATGCTGGAACCTGTGGGGTCAGGTGTGGGGTGTCATGGCTGGGAGATGGTCAATTGGACTTCAGGCTTTCCTAGAAAAAGCTACCACTGTTCAAGGAACAGCTCCCCCATTTTAAGAGACATGTTGCTCTCACCAATGACAATCACACGCATGTCTACTTGCTCGATAGCATCGTGTTTCTTTTTTCTTTTCTTTTGCAATATTGCAAACTACTAAAAATGTAATAGTACACAACTGTGAGATACAAAATTCTTGGGATCTTCAACCACAGTTTAGGAGGTCTTGGGAAAGTGACAACCATAATTAACTTAATAAGTAGAACAGGTCTGTCTTCCTCTGCTCTAATATAGCAATTTTAACTTTTTATGTAAGTTCCAGTAAAATGACATTTAAAAGGCTTTCAATTAATTAAGCTTTCTGAAAGAATAAAGATGTTCCCTTTTATTAAGACACTTTTGGTTTGTAGATTATTGAAAAGAGGGAAGTATTTAAAAGCAAATATCCACCAAACGGCTTAGAATTTTTGTTACAATCAAGTGGTATATACATTTTGTTAAATAAATAAGCTATTCTTATCATGTGGGAGATTTGCTGTCACATTCTGAAATATAGTATTAGGCTGTAACTGTTATAAACTCTGTGATTTTGAAGTCTTCAGTCACACATGTGCATATCTGTGCAACTTTACACACTATTAAAAGATAATACACACTATTAACAGGAAAGCAAGTTAGGATTACCAATGTTAGTGAAATTGCACACCAGCTGAAGAGTATATTATCATTTTGTGGGTGTATGAGCAAGGATTTTCATTTGGTTCTGTTGGTGCTACTTAATGCTTTGAATAATCATAATTTTATTATATACAACATACATCTATCCTTTTATTTTTATTTGCTAACAACAAGGAAAATGCAACTATTTGCAGAGTCAAAATGGAACTTTGTATATTAACCTGCCATTACTGTTGTGAAAAACCGGACATTGGCTGGACTGGCCCACATGGATCAGGTGAGGGAGGAACAGAAGATGCCTCTTGAAGAAAATGTAACTCAATGAAGATTGCTTTTGCTCCTCTGCCAAGGAAACACAGATTAAGACAACTTGGAGATGGTAGTGGTCAGTGGGGGATCCTTTTGTGTCTCTGTTGTTTCTATCTCATTGCAAAATGGTTGAAGAAAACGTCACAGTGGATATCTGGACTTCTTTTATTGACTTTGGATTACTAAAACAGAGAGACAGACAGGACTATGCACAGTAGAAAGGCCGTAAAAACACCTTGACAAGAATTGGTCTCTCCTGCCCGGCAGTCAGAACATTAGTAAGAGCCAAAATGTGCTCAAAACAGAGGAGTCAGTATTCCTAAGAAGCTATGTCCCAGCAAGCGAGGCGCCTCTTGATACAAAGAGCTCCTTCATAGTGACAGGCATGGCTTCAGTAGATGCTCTTCTAGACAAAGGAGCTGATGATGCTACTGGTAGGATCCTCTTTTATTTAATGTACTTGACTGTCAATAAGTTTCATCTGATCTCTTTTTGGATTTAACAGAACCCAGGAGAAAAGTCCAGTCCCTTTTGCTTGCAAGTGCTCTCCACGCTGTAGTTGCTTACACTAGAACCCTGTTATTGATGTGTTCAGTGAGGTCTTGCATGTATGGGTTGCTCCCTTCATTTCAAATGGGGACAAGCAGATTTGCGCACGCGCACATGCGTGCGCGCGCACACACAAGATCTGCTGCCTCCGTTTACATGTATGGGATAGGAAGGGTTTTGTGGGTACATGGGCTTCCAATTTGATCTGATTTACCAGGTTGAAGAACTCATTTCCCTCCCTCCATGTCTGCTGGATTGTAACCTTTCTAAAACTTGCAGAGGATACATAGAAGGCATAAGGATTTTGATGTGTGAACAAAAGTGAGCCTAGAGGTCTTCAATTGATTTACCATTATTGATCCATGGGTATCTGTGGTTAGCTTCTCTTTATCGGGCATATTTGCAAAATGGCATAACCCCAAAGAACACAACACTTTCCTGTTATGCCAGAATGGAACATTTCTTTTGAATTCAATGGCTAATTTTTGTTTCACAATTACTGTTAATCATTTGGGCAATGCTGGTTGAAGGAAAGGAGGGACGGGAAAAACTTTCAACCATGTTAGTGTTCTTGAAAGTGTCTTTCTCTACCTATCCTTAGCCCAACACCAGAGAAAGAACTTGCAGTTAGCCAACCTTTGTTTGGGGTATGAACTATCTCATGAAACAATCTGAGGCCTGGCCAGCCATGTGAAATTATAATCAGTAATAAGAAAGTGAAAAATATATTTTTTCAAGTGTGTGTGTGTGTGTGTGTGTGTGAGTGAGAGAGAGAGAGAGAGATTCCACTCTTGGAGTTCCATGTATAGAGTTCTGGGTGTATCCTGACACATGTACTGTGTGAAGTTCTCACAGTTAGTTGATGCCCAATCTTTTTATTATACAGCCTTACTGCCCATGAAAGGGATTGGTTGCACTGCAGAATGTACTTATGTCCTACATGGGCCACCATCTTCAGATCAGGGTGACCTGCAAGTGTTGGACTACCATACTGGCCTTTCTGCAGCTCCATGAGCTTTTCCTTCCCTGTGGCTTGTAAGCTCACACAGTAGCTCATGGTAATCAGGGAAATTAGTGGCGCAAGTCAGGTAACTTTAGACTACGAACCTTGTGGTCTTGTGACCCTCCCCTTGTTTAGATCATAGTGTATTTATTTAGAATTTATTTAGAAATACAGTAAGCTAAGCTGCTGCATTCCAACACCCCACCCCAACTCCCCTGCTGAGTGGGTCTTGGACTTCTGTCAGCATCACAGAAAAACTGAATACTACACCACATGCAAAGCACAGGTCTGTTTCACTTCACACATGAAATACTTTAATATAGAAAAGCTATGTATAAACGACATATATTTAGTCAACTGAATATTTGCCTGTTTCTCTAAGCAGGGATGTACTAACAAACATGGTGAAATAGACTTGTGAATTTGCCACAGTGTGTGTGTGTGTTTGCGTGTTTGCTACACAGAAACAATTTTAATGTAGGATATTGCCTTGTGTGCAACTAAGCCCTGAGAAGTCTGCAAACCTTTGTGTAATCTTTCTGTGGTAAGGACAGACTTAACACCCAGACATGGCTGCTTCCTCCCAGAATGCATCTGGGAACTGTTTGCTTGGGCAGATCCAGGTCACAGAAGTGGTTAAAGAACAATAGGGTGGTCTGTGTAGCTCAGTAGAGACTCTGCTTTGCTTGCAGAATGTCTCTTGTTCAATCCCTAGTAACTCTATTATGGGGAAAATATGCCCTGCCTGAAACCTTGGAGAGCTACCGCAAGTCAGTGTAGATCCGGTATCTTTAAGGCTTTCTGACATGGGACCCACCTTTAACTCAAATATGCATTTGGGGACCCAAATTCTCCATTTTTACCATACATTTCTATGGTGGCTGAAGACCAGTGGTGCAGGCAATAATGAGTGAGATGGACCAGTGATATAAGGCAACTTCCAATGTTTCTAACTAGCAGTGACGTAATCCTGTGCATGTGATAGTCGCTCCTTTCTTCCCTGCCAGAAAAGGGGACAATGGGAATGACTTTCAGATTGTCTGCCAGTCAGAGGGAAGAAACCACAATTCAGCACATGCTAGCTTCATCTTTGCTTCTTTTGATTTGGCATTCACTCTATTATGGAGATTCACTGCTATGTATGCAGATATCAGACTGATAGGTTAAAATCAGATTCCTGGAGTTGAGAAAAAGAAAAGAGCAAATGAAAAAGAGCTAGGGCAAGTGTGCACAGCTTGTGGCACATCAACCTTAACAGCTGGCCTAACAATGTGTGGTGGCCTGAATCATAGAATTGTAGGGTTGGAAAGGACCACAAGGATCATCTAAGTCAGGCTTCCTCAAACTCGGCCCTCCAGATGTTTTTGGCCTACAACTCCCAAGATCCCTAGCTAGCAGGGCCAGTGGTCAGGGACGATGGGAATTGTAGTCTCAAAACATCTGGACAGCCGAGTTTGAGGAAGCCTGATCTAAGTCCATAACCCCAGCAATGCAGGTATATTTAGCCCAACATGGGGGTCAAACCCACAACCCTGAGATTAAGTGTCTCGTGGTCTGCTGACTGAGCTATCTCAGTCGAGGGCTAAGAAGTCTTTGCCAACAGCCTGGAGTTGCAGAATTGAGGGAGGAGTCTCACTTTCAGGCTGTGGAGGGAAAGTGGGCTCTAGTATGGCCTGTGAAGATGTGTTCACCCTGGCGGGTCATGTGTTATACGCCCATTAAGGAGTATTATCCCATGTACCTGCATGTTAGATGTCTGTCAGTACACTCCTATGCAGGCCTACTTGGAAGTAAGTCTCACTGCGTTCTGTGACTTTTGCTCCCAGGTAAGCCTGTATAGGACTGCAGGTTCCAGAAAACAGGAATGATGTCAGATATGCTTAAACACTGTTCATATTCTCCTCTGAATATTAATATCCCTATGCCTTCATTGTTATTCATGCAAAGTAAGCAAAACCTCAAAAACAAAGGAATAGAGCAAGTGTACACCACATTCTATAGAATGATTATTCAATTATTATTACTATTTTAAAAAATATTTGAACTATTAGTGACTAGACCTGCACACCTTGCACACCCAAAATACCCTTGTTTCGGTGAACAGGGGTCAGTCATTTGGCATTTTATTACAGTGAATGGACTTGCTGCTTTTAGTCATAATGCCTCCTTTTGCAATATCTTGTGTCTTTTTCCTGTTGCTCCCATTTGGCACAGGCTGGGGGTGGCACTGGGCTGCTGTAATCTGCTGTTGCTAAATACAAAAACAAACACTCATCCACAGTACACACAAGATTGGGGAAATCCCTCTTTTTATATAATATCCAGATTAATTTTTGTCACACTAGAATCCTTCCATAATGAGAACACATGCTTTAAACCCATTCACAGAAAAGCTTTGACATACAGCAAAAAGGTTTATTCCAGGCTCAATCAGAAAAAAGAAAATATATTTATTTGAAATATGTCAATTTAATGTAGGGTTGTTGGGTTGGTTTTCTTTTTAGTTTGGAGGGACCGAGCTCATTCTTTTTGCACACTCTTGATATAAAGCACAAAGCAACCCAAAATAGGTTTGTCCCACTCTCAGTTCCCAGTTCCCTTGCACATTTTGATTGAGACACAGCAGCCCAGTTACACAACGCTGATTGCTTTAAACCTTCTCCTTAACTATTGTCATTTGGAATGTCAATTGGCCCAACTTTCTAGCCTATGACTCCATGCTCTTTTGAATGGGCATCACTTTAAGGTTCCCTTGTAAGTATATGGCTGATTAACCTCTCTGTGCAAGTTCCCCCCCCCCCATCTTCACTTCCCTCAACCACCTTAACCATGGTTTAGCATTGTATCTGCACCATTACTAACCGTGGGTAATTCAAACCAGGGTTCCTTCCTTCTTCTTTTGAGGATTGGCTATGATTTCTTGGCTGTGATTTCTAAGGGCAGCATTAGATGCAGTGCTAAACGTAGTTAAGGCTGACAGAGGAATGGGAGAAATTCATGCTGGAAAGTGGAAGAAATTCTCAAGGCCTACCCTCAGTTTGCATGGCTTACCTTTGGGCCTTTGTTTACAACAGAATCAGGCAAAGTGTACCCAAACTATAAGATCAGCAGGATCATGTAATACAGCAGGGCTGGGGACTCTGGGAACTTCCAAATATATCCAAATATATTGAAGCTCTCACCTTCAATGACCATTGGCCATGCTGGTTGGGGCTGATGCAAGTTGGGAGCCCAACCCTGGGAGGACCACAGATTCTTCATCCCTGCAAGACAACTTTGCTGGATGGGACATTTTTTCAGGAAGGAGATTGCATAATTGAATGTTCTCCTATCTAATATGCTTTTATCTCCTTTTTCGTTAACATGGGAGGGCATTTGAGTCTTCAATCTTCCATCTCCAACAGAAGGATAGTCTTAAGAGCTGCACTATGTGATTCTGTTGATTGTGGAGCTTGGCTTTCAGTTTATTCTAATGAACTGTTTAAAGATGTAATAAGAAGCCCATGATGGATAGCTCAAGCAATAGAGCATGAGATCCTTAGTTTCAGAGTCATGGGTTTGAGCGCCACATTGGGCAAAAGATTTCTGCATTGCAGGGGCCCCTGTGGTTCCTTCCAGCTCTATGATTCTAAATATATGCAGGTCTACATTAATATCCTGATCTTAAAATTGAAGATAAGCCTCTTGATTTTCTGGGCTTGTAGAATTGGACCTGGGTTTCTCTTTCTCTTTTTCTTTCTAAAATATGTGTGATATTTTGAATATCAGCATAATTCCTCTGCATAGGTATTTGTTGAAAGACCAATGCCAGGTGCAGAGATGAAATGCTATTGAAATGAAAAACCACAAGCTGCCACTTTCAACCACATTGTTCTTGATGGTCTATGAGTACAAACTGAATTCTGTTTCTAGTCTTATATATAATATGTCTTATTTTTCATAAGAAACAGATTTATTTATTATTTTTTTGCTATTGTCGACTTGCATTTTGGAGTAAGTACATCCTTGTCATTACAGGTGCCTTTTGAACTGCTTCTGGAGATCCTCAACAAAAATGGAGGATTCAAGAAACACCTGGATCATCAGAAACACCATTTTACTTGTAGAGCACCAACTCCCAACACACGGACTCAGGATCTGAAGAGAAGCAAATGAACAGTGGATGGCAATGAGCATTTGTGTTTCAAACTTGCCTAACACCCAGTAGCATAAATGGTAAGAACATTGTGTATGTTTCCAAGGGGGTGGGTTGACGCTCTGAGAGGTTGAATTTTGTCTGCGGGTAGACAAAACCGAGAATAATAATTTTTTATTTATTTTTACAAGTTTCTATTCTACATGTTTTTCCAAGAAAGACTCAAGGTGGCTAACAAATAGTAATAAAAACAGAACAATTGTAATCCCACTAACGCATGGATATGCTTTGAAATTTAATAAGTTATCAAACCTGTTTGACAAGCTTCAGTAGCACAAAAATGACAGAACTGAAGAGTCGAGGAATTCCAACAACCACCAGAAACATTAGAATTATGAGGCCCGATGGACCTTTCTTGACAAGGGTGGCCTGAGACATTTTTGCACCTGATATGAAATGCCCTTGATGGGGGCAGCATGAGGCACCACAAGGACTTCCTCTCAAGGCAAAACCCTTGGAAAGCATCACTGCTGGGTGGGTGGGTGGGCAAAGCTGGGTGGTGGAACACCTCCTCTCTTGCTGACTCTGCAAGAGGGGAGACATTCTGCAGAGCTTTTTTGCCAGCCTCTCCCCACCCCTAGGGATGTCAGGAGAGCAGCGGCAAAGCATAGCTTCTCCACTGGTGGTGGAAATGTTGGATGCCACCTCTTGCGTTTCTGCTGCCTGAGGTACCTGCTTCACACCTCCATATTTGTGGGTCGGTTGCACTACTTGGCATGGCATCCCACACCAGAAAAAGCTGTACCCTTTGACAAGATTGGCAGATTTTCAGCATGGCCCCAGATGATGACTGGAACGTGCAGGGAGGCGCATACATAAAAAGGCAGATATAATTTATAAAGTGTGCCTGCTATTCAATTCTGAAACTCAAAGTCTTGTACTCTATAAAAAGCTCCCAACGCACAAGCGGTTAAATGTAGCATAAGATGTGCATGAAATTAGGCTGCACTTCCTTACGTCTAGCAGTTTCTTTGTTTCTGAACCGAAGGTTAGATGAAATTGTTACCATCAAAGGGAGCCAACCATTCTTCCTTCCTTCCCCAGCTGTCACTTCATGATCTCTTTCTTTGATGCTCAGTGCTTCCGAAATCCTTTAGTTCTTTACTATTATCCATTTCTCTTTCCATTGGACAATATTAACCATGGCATTTTGTTTATTAATTTGAAATATTCCATTCCCGCCTTTCTCCCAAGCTGGGATTCAAGGGGGCTTACAACATTTGAAAACAACATTATGAAATGCACAGTAATAAAAACAAGAATTATAATATATCAGAACACCTTTAAGACCAGTAATTTTCCCTGACTGCAGCCGTGTGATTAGCATCCCCTGAACCTAAATTTTTGAAGACCTGTCTGAATAAGAAGGTCTTAGCCTGCCAGTGGAAGGACAGTAATACACATATGTTTGTTGGGCAGTTCTTTGGCTTTTATTAGATTTTGCTTGATGAGAGCATCATTTCTTCTAGTACCAATTCAAATCTTCATGTGCCTACACCTGTTCAGCCAGAACTGTGCCAACCACACAGAGGAGGATGGTTAATCCCATGGTATGCTCAAAACTAATAAAAAACTAATAAGTGGAGGAAACCCCCAAAGTGAATTAAATTGCTTAGTAGCATGGAATGTTGAGAGACTGAGGACAGGGGGACAGGTAGTTACTGCTCAGGTAAAATCCAAGGTAGATGTACTTTATTGTCCCTCAATTGCAGGATGGAAGGAAACACTCCTGGAAAATAGTTGCTTTTGACAGCCCTACAGTAGCAGACTAAGTCAGGGGTGGGGAACCTGTGGTCTTTCTGATGTTTTTGGATTACAGCTCCCATCATCCCTGATCCCTCCACATGCAGCTGCTGGGTGACCTTGGGCCAGTCACACTTCTTTGAAGTCTCTCAGCCCCACTCACCTCACAGAGTGTTTGTTGTGGGGGAGGAAGGGAAAGGAGAATGTTAGCCGCTTTGAGACTCCTTAAAGGGAGTGAAAGGCGGGATATCAAATCCAAACTCTTCTTCTTCTTCTTTGGCCATGCTAGCTAGACTGGAGCTAAGGGGAGTTGGGAGTCCAGCAACATCTGCAGAACCTCAAGTTTCTCCATTACTGCTGTAGGCATTTTGCAACCCTGCAGTGCTTCCTAGAGGTATTATAGGTTTGGGGTTCAATTGAAAGCAGACAGAATACCAACAATGCTGCCATGTTATCCATTGCTCTCATCTGCTACATTTCAGGTTGGGCTAAAAGAGGGCAGCTTATAGGTAGTCCTCACAATGCAGTCAACTGCGAATATTTCAAACAAGAGGACTACTTAAACTTTTTTTGCAGACCTTTTCTGAAGCCCAATCACTGAAACTAGTTCAGATGACTTTCACTCTTTTAAAATGTTCAAAAATATTTTTGGAAGGGTGGGGTATAAATTTGATTGATTAATTAATTGAATAAACTTTAAAAAAATTTTTTTTGCAAGGCTCAAGTTGGAGCAGGGAATCCAGTGCCCCTCTCTGTTCCCGACTGCCCTTGCTGTCAGCTACTGGCCCAAATAATGTACACGCACAACAAGGATATAGTGCAGTGTTTTGTTGCAACTCCCCAACTGCACATTGTGTATTGCTAGAATGCAATTTTCCACTTGTAAAAAACCCAATAATTTTTGTTTTTGGCAGGGTTCCTCAGCCTCCCCCTTAATGGTTTCAATTCAGTGTTGGTACTGACTGACATATCAAATTTAATATTTTACTCCCAAGTGCTTTACACTAAATCCTCTGTGTAATTTCACACACAAGCACACAAGCTAGTGATATATTTTTCTGATCTTTTTAAAAAAGCAGCCTCTTGTTCCTACGTATGCATTTGTCATTAACATTCTGTCCTTCTGCTTGCAGTCTGTAAAAGTAAGTGTGTATACGATTGCAACCTTTGGGTGGTTTTCAACTAAGTACACCCGTTGAAATGAATGAACATGACCCACTGGCCTCAATCCTATGCTCAGTTAGCTGGGAACAAACCCTATTGAACTCATTGGGACTTCTTTCTGAGTAGACATAGTTAGGCTTGTGTTTTGGGTCACTTGAGCCACATGGAAATGAAGACCTTCCTCTTTAAAGTTTCTGGAGACCTTTCAAAGTCTCCTGGAGGGGGATGTTAGCAAAACAGCTTTGTGGAATGTATCACTGGGGGGCTCAACACATGCTATCTGATATATTAATTCTCCAAGTACAGCAGAGGCCTCCCTCTGAGTGTCCCTGCCTTATAGAGTAGCTGTAGATGCATCACCAGAAACAGAAGAAATGTATCTCCACAAAAGTGGATGAAAAAAGACAGAATTGCATAAAATGTGCATATGCTAAAATAATTACTATAATATACATCAGAATGCAATAAATTTCACAATCATGGGCTGCAATCGTATAACCTATGTGCCTGCTCAGTCTGCTGCCCAGAGGATTGATGGTCAGTTTCAAGGTTGGTATTCTATGGTTCTTCATCTTTAAACTAGATGGTAGAGGACTCTCTGAAGGCAGTAGGGTTATGTCCCAAAAAGAGAACATTTCTCTATTTGAAGAGCCAGTAGAAGATAGTCCTTTGATAGCTCTTCAAATAAAGGACCGTTGTCTGTAAAGTAGGACACATGGCCACCTTAACCACCTTCAGGGTGGCTTCCAGAGATGGGGTCTTTTTCTTGGTGGCACTAGCTATAGAGCTTCCACCCTGGGCAGGTGTTTCCTTTGGTGCTGTCTTTGAGGCACCAGGCAAAATCAGTCCTGTTATATTCTATCTTTGTAAATACATTTAAACAGTATGGGGTGCCCTTTTCATGAGCTTTCTGCTGCTCAGCTGTCATTTAATTGGGATCTACATCTGCTGATTCTATCATTTTTATTAGCTGCCTTCTATTCTATGGTTTTTATCTTTTTATTTTTGTTAGGGTTTGTTTAAGCTTCATTGTAAGTCACATCTAGGCCATTTGGCAATAAAGTGAGGTATGCATTTGGATTTGTGGGGGGACATTTTAATGCCTATATTGTGATGCTTCTCTCTATGAATGTAAACATTTGTAAACATATTTTACTTTTCAATGTTAACATAATTTTTAATGTTAACCTTTTTTAAAAAAACTTTTGAGAGTTACACTTTGCACAAGTGAGTACAATCAACAAAGTCTAGTTGTCATTTGAGTCTGTTGCAATCAATAGACCTTAGTAGGAATGATGTTTCACTCCTTTGCTTTCAATAGGAGTTAATCATAATTAGCCTGCAGTGAATCATGCCCTTGATCTCTTTCCTACTTTTTATCTGCATTTATGTTACCCTCACAGGTGGCCCTTTCTGCTTTTCTTTTCCATGTTTTGTTGTTTAGGGAAGTTTTTAATGTTTGATGTTTTCACATGTTTTTAATATTCTGTTAGAAGCCACCCAGAGTGGCTGGGGAGACCCAGCCAGATGGGAAGGGTATAAGTAATAAATTATTTTCTTCATTCATTCATTCATTCATTCATTCTTTCATTTTATCAGTCCCCGTTTTTGTAGCCCCACTGTGCCATATGCTAGTAAGTGGTCTTTAAGCCTTGTAGAAGAACAGCAATCTCTTTGTTTACTATTTCCCAACCTACTAAACGACTCAGGGGGCAAGGGTGAAACACGTTTTATTTTGTATTTGGGTTGTGAACAGATTCAAGGTGGGAACTTGCTCAGAGTAGCTTGTGGCTGCCTCTGTTCTGCTAGCAACAGTTCAAACAGAGTGCTCACCACCAGTGGGTGACATGGTGGGTTGGCAACACTTACCTGACCTTCTGGCAGCTGAGTGACTGCCGTTTATCAAGAGGGAGATGACAAGGTGGTAGGGAAATCAGTGCAGTGCAATCATATTGGCAGGAGTGCCAGCTTGACTCCACCAGTGTGTTTGCCCTGTTGCCCTTGCTGCCTCACCCCTCCCACTATGTAGCAGTGATTCAGCTGTCGGGAGGTCAGGTAAGCCCTGCCACCCTATCCCACCATCTGCTACTGGTGCTCACCTAGTTGAGTAACACACTTTGTGAATTCTTCACCCTTCAGTTCAAAATATTTGTATCCCTCACACCATTGTAAACTTTTATTTTTTAAAAATGTCGCAGTTCATACGACCTTCTCATTAAAGAAATGTTGTGTGTATTTCCAGGCCCTGAATGACATTAGAATCAATAAGGGGTTTCAAAATTTGATTAGCAAAGTTCCTTTAACTCTCTTATCTCTCAGTTGGTGGCGGTGGTTTTTCCCATTCCAGAGTAGTATCCACTTAACTTGTTTTCAAATGCTTGAAATCATTTTAAACAACTCAGAGACCAAAAGTTTATCTTGGGCATAAAATTTTGTTTGAAGTGCTTGAAATGTATGAAAATGTATTACAGATGCCACTGATGCAACTTCAGACATTAAAGACAATATTTTCAAAGGTAGAAATCATTGTGACATGACTCTTTCTCTTTGACCCGTCCTCGTTTAACTAGAAGCAAAGGTACTTGGAAATGGATTTTCCCACTCTAGCTGTGCTCATAGTGTCTTGAATTGTGTGTCTCTCATGAGGTAATTGCTCTGCATGTGCAGTTTGTTATGATTAATCTCTAAGTCAAGAAGACACTTAATGATGAGCTCATAAACGTTGGCCAAAGGGCCTGTGATGAAGGGCTTGGGGCAGCTTGTTCTTTTGTAGTCTTCTGTCAAGGGACAAGGGGGATTTTACCACACATCAGGTGTAGCTATGTACTAAAATGTACATCTGTCTCCATCTCCTGTCTCCACAGTCACTGTGGCCCATTTTACAGAATGTATTTGTGGTGTAGGTATTTTACCTTGGTAAACAGATTGTGTGAGAACTTCCCATGTTGCTATCAGTGGTCCCGATGGCATCGGCACAAGAGTGTGTATGTGATGAAGGAAATCCATGGATATAGTTCCACATTATGGAAAAGATATGTGTAGATGTAGTTTATTAATGCTTGGGCCATAGGCTATTCACATATAAGACAAATAAGTAAAGTACAAAACCCAACAGGAAAAAATACTGCAAAAAAATCAAATTGCTAGGAGTGGCCACAGTCATTTTTTGTGGCAACGAAGGATACGTAAACTTTCATCCCAAGACCATGCTCGGTCCTGTCAAAAGTTGAAGATAAAGGAATAAAGAAGGGCAATCTAAGTTTACCACATTCTTTAAGGCTTGGAGATTGCAAAAGTTTATGAAGGACAGTTGTGGTCTGCATTGTTCAACATGGCAGTCAAACCAACCAACTCAAAGGGGGGTGATCATGGCAGTGACACAGGTGCTCAATCATATTGCAATGACTGGAAAACGAAGCAGCGTGGGAATGTACAATAAAGGGGATAGGGAATTTGAGGCAGGCGTTCCCGTCTTCCCTATCTGCCTTTGAGGCTTGCTTGAGGTAGATAGATTGATCTATGCACTTTCAGAACTACAGTGGTACCTCGAGTTACAAATGCCTTAGGTTACAAACGCTTCAGGTTACAAACTCCACTAACCTGGAAGAGTTACCTCGAGTTAAGAACTTTGCCCCAGGATGAGAGTGGAAATCATGTGCCGGCAGCACAGCGGCAGCAAGAGGCCCCATTAGCAAAAGCACACCTCTAGTTAAGAACAGTTTCAGGTTAAGGACGGACCTGCAGAACGAATTAAGTTCATAACTAGAGGTACCACTGTATTCTGTCTGGAGTACATGGTTATATAATAAGCCATGCTTTAATTCTGATTTGTTTAGGTACAGTATTATAGTTAATTTATTCATACACTCTTAGAATGAGGAGATGCATTTAATAAGTTAATGAGCTGTTCGAAACTTTTGGATAAATCCAATTGCTCCTATGCTGTATGAAAAATGAAGGGTGTGATTGAAGCTTCAGAGTTTATCATTATCACTGTACAATGGAATTTGGGAACACAAAATTCATCTAATTCTTACAAATGGCAAATCAGTGTCTGTATGTTTTTTCTGCTGTTGCTGTTGTTGCTGCTACTAAATAATAGTAATAATAATAATGATAATAATAATAATGAGCCTGTACTATGTGCTTTAGTATGTGAAGCATGCTGAACATTCATTAGATTGGCATAATCCTTACAGCAGCCCAATGTGTCAGTATAATTTTCACTATATTACAAATGAGAAGCAGAATAGCTTAAGGCCCCCTCGTGGGTTCACAGTAGAGTTGAAATATGAACCGAGGGTTCCCCAAATCATAGCTGAGTCTCTTAATTAAGGAACCATGTACCAAGACACTGAAAAATAACAGAAAGGTTTCTATGAATAAGATAATAGAAGGGAGCCTGTGGGTTGGATCTGAAGATTTTCTTCCTCTAATGGAAGAGGTTTTCTTCAATGGAAAGAGTCTTCCATTGATAGAAGGAGTCGTCATGCTAAGAGAATGAGGCCTTTTATCAGAGGGAAGACTCCTTCCACTTAAGGAATGGAAGAAGGTATGCTATGAAGAGGCATAGGAATGGTACGTATATTGTATGGAATCTCCTGTTTCTTGCAGACTTAGAAGTTATTTTAATTTCAGAACGAATAACTGCCAAATAAATCAGCCATCCTCAGGACTTGGCACAGATATTTTTTTTCTTGTTCACTGATGTTCAGTTTAGCTGATCAATGCCATCCTTTTTGTTAGCAAGACATGTCAGCTTCATTCGAATGTTAGCTTTTCCTTGACCATGGTCTGTGTTTGTGGAGGGACAAAGTTTCCTCACACCTGGGTTAGAGTGTCACGATACAAAACTCTGTGAAATGAGTAGGTATCTATCAATCAATGCAATCAATCAATCAATCAATCAAATACCTTTATTGGCATCACAGTTTCAAGTAACTGGAATATTAAAAAGACAAGGGTGAAACTATCAAGGGTTATAAGGTCACAAATGAGCAGGTATTTATTTGTACAGTTAGCATAGGATCGCATGCCTGGGGATTTTCCTCAGCACTGTGTGGCTGTTTTAATGATGCAATGATGAAATTGTCTGACTGAATATTCCTAGTTTTTAAATCAGTTGAAGTTGCTGATTCCTCATTATCATTGCCAATGGCAAGATTTCACTAGTTTATTGGTCCTTTTATTTTTATGGGCATTTTTGCAGGTAAAGTTGGCTGTGACTGATCAAGCATGCATTCAACCTGTTTCCTGACTGAATAACCAACCAAGAGGCATCTTGTCACAGGAGTGGCAGGCACTAGGCTCAGTTATTCGCTAGCTCTGAACCACTGCAGATGAATAAGGAAGTCAAGTCCTTAGGTCTGCTAGCCATTTCCAGGTAGATTTAATCCTGAGCTTCACAAATACAGTATCATTCTTTTAAGGAGAGGTAACAGAATTTTGTGGGACGTGGGTGGTGCTGTGCGTTAAACCACAGAGCCTAGGACTTGCCGATCAGAAGGTCGGCGGTTCAATCCCCGCAATGGGGTGAGCTCCCGTTGCTTGGTCCCTGCTCCTGCCAACCTAGCAGTTCGAAAGCACGTCAAAGTGCAAGTAGACAAATAGGTACCGCTCCAGTGGGAAAGTAAACGGCATTTCCGTGCGCTGCTCTGGTTCACCAGAAGCAGCTTAGTCATGCTGGCCAACATGACCCAGAAGTTGTATGCCAGCTCCCTCGGCCAATAAAGCGAGATGAGCGCCGCAACCCCGGAGTCGGCCACGAGTGGACCTAATGGTCAGGGGTCCCTTTACCTTTAACAGAAGTTTGACGAGTGAGTTGGACAGAATCTGTGTTCAGTGCTCCAGGATCTTCTCACAGCTGCAGCTAAGGTGTATTTTTTAAGACTTGTGCCAGAACGATACAGAAATGAGACCTTGATTTTAAAAGGGGGGAGGGGGAAGCACAAAATTTCTTGCTTAACAGAAAGCCTAAAGTAGCTGTTTCACCTTATACAGCAGGGTATTTTTGCAGGCTAAGCCTGGATTCCATGAGTGGGAGAGGACAGAGTCCCTTTGGGACAACAAAGGTGGATACAAGACATTTCCCAAATCATGTTCTGGGCCAGGAGGGAAGGGTTGGTGGGACAGTGGCTGGATTCAAGAGATCTTAAACCTTGCTTGGGATAACACTAGCATAGGGCAGGGATGGGAAACATTTGGCCCTCCAGATGCTGCTGAACTAGAACTCCTATCATTCCTGGCTATGGGTCATGGCCTCCGGGGTTGTAATTCAGTAACATTTGGAGGGACAAGGTTCCTCACACCTGACATAGGGGACCAGCTGTTAGCTCCTGCAAATTTTACTAATCCAGGCAAAACAAAAGGAAAGAATCAGAGTATCCATCTCTGGGCTTCTTGCTAGTCAAGAGACAATATCTCTGTATATTTGAAAGAAAGAAACACACACACAATGTCTGTGTGTCTGCTCACTTATGAAATTATGGCCGAGGGTGTTTCTACCAGTTTGGGTTAATAAAAGCTGGTTTATTCTCCCCATACTGCATGAAAAAAATGGCATAGCCATCAACATCTCTTACAAGTTTACCTGAATAGATCAGGCCCTGAATGAATAAACCAAAGCCAGATGTAAAGTATGAGTCTCAAAATCCCTTAATGCTGAGTATTTAACTAATAACATCTTTAAGGACTCTGTTGTACTCATAGAGGGATTAAAGAGTTAAGAAGGGAATAATGCATAATTATGGGTGAAACGAGTCTGTGTTTGATGATTGAGTGGGAAAATAGAGGCAGTTATTCTGGATTAAGTAATGTGCACAAGGGACGCGGGTGGCACTGTGGGTAAAAGCCTCAGCGCCTAGGGCTTGCCGATCGAAAGGCCGGCGGTTTGAATCCCCGCGGCGGGGTGCACTCCCGTTGCTCTGTCCCAGCGCCTGCCAACCTAGCAGTTCGAAAGCACCCCCGGGTGCAAGTAGATAAATTGGGACTGCTTACTAGCGGGTAGGTAAACGGCGTTTCCGTGTGCGGCTCTGGCTTGCCAGAGCAGTGATGTCACGCTGGCCATGTGACCCGGAAGTGTCTTCGGACAGCGCTGGCCCCCGGCCTCTTGAGTGAGATGGGCGCACAACCCTAGAGTCTGTCAAGACTGGCCCGTACGGGCAGGGGTACCTTTACCATTACCTAATGTGCACAAATACCGGTATGTACAGTTATGATAGAATCCTGTGAGTGGAATTTTTCTCACAGTATGTTTATTTGAGTGATGGAGTTGTGACACACATCATTAAACAATGCTGTTCAAGACGAGAAAGAGATTTCTTAAGAAAGAAGTCACATTATCAAACACATAGCTTTCAGCAGCTCCAGCCTGGCCAGCTAGTTTTCTTCTCACCAGCTCTATAAATAACCCATTTGGAAATCAAATGTGCCATCAAAAACAAGACCTCCACAAAGCTCAGCCTTTGTGTTGAAAGGTTGTATCTGATTGAGTCCTTTGTGGTACAGGTCGCCCCCAGGAGAGTGCCTGCACCACTGCTGCTTTGCTGCCATGCCAGCAAGGACTGTTGAAAGTAACTTTAAGTTTTGCAGATCACTTCATAATGCTTAAGTATTTGCTGCACTGAGATTGCAGCAAAGCATTGAGATCACCAATGTTGCTCCTGAGAAAGAAAGCCCAGGGGCCAAGGGTGCAATATGGTGGCCTCCTGTCAGGGACAGTTTGGAAGCAGAGGAGTGGTGGGAAGAATCAGCTGGGGAATCACCAGGGCAAGAAGGCTCAGAACCAGGGGCATGGTGGTGGGACAACAATGAGTGGTCAGAGAGAGAAGAGGAAGAAGACTGGAAAGAGGAGGTATTGGAAGCTGAAGAGATAACAGGGCTTATTGTGCTGGGAGAGTTGGTGGC
Organism: Podarcis muralis; assembly: GCF_964188315.1. NCBI lineage: Eukaryota > Metazoa > Chordata > Lepidosauria > Squamata > Lacertidae > Podarcis > Podarcis muralis. The sequence continues at coordinate 52,108,033 of NC_135663.1, read as the reverse complement.
AGAGATTCCAGAATCAGATGTAGAAGCTGAAGCAGGAGAGTGGAAAGAGGGAGGCCAAGAGGCAGAGATGAGGCATGCTGGTGAAGAGTCACAATGTCTCCTCCTGCTGCTGCAACAGGCTCCACTTCCCCGCTGTCTCCCAGAACCAGAAGAGGTCTAGAATTTCCTTCCCTTTTCCCTTGCTTGACTCAATTGACTGAGACAGATAGACTCCCACTATAGATCCAGTCTATGCTCCCCACAGGGATGTCAGATACCAAATTTGCTGTCATTTCAGTGCCAAGTGACTATGTACTTGTTCACTTAGATACTTCAGATTTTCTGATGAGCGACTAGTTTTAGCTTCCCTTTGTTTCTTGATACTTTTAGAACGGGCATAGGCAAACTCCGGCCCTCCAGATGTTTTGAGACTACAATTCCCATTATCCCACCCTGACCACTGGCCCTGTTAGCTAGGGATGATGGGAATTGTAGTTCCAAAACATCTGGAGGGCTGGAGTTTGCCTATGCCTGTTGTAGAAACTTGCTTTTCGTTTCATTAATGGTTATTATGACTGTTTCCATCCCACTGGTATCACGTCGCTTCTTGTTTATGTTTTAAAGAAATTAAATAGATGTTAATTGCAAAGATCAAATAGCTTAATTCAGGCAGGAAATCCATTTTTTGTTTCAAGGTTGTGTTATGTGTGTCTCCTTTCAAAGTTTAATATATATTTTTATTTCTGTAATTGTATATTCCATTGTGCATTCTGAATCACTTGACATATTTATAGAGAAAACGTCTCCGGAGTATTTTCATTGGAATTATATCTGTTACACTCTTGGAATCCTACAATTCTATTAATCTGATACAGCAAAGTTGATCATTTTAGGAATGTAATGGTTAAGAATAAGGCGTTTCAGATAATTGCTGCAAGCTACCCACTTATAATGTGATTACATTTCCAAATTGTTGGTACTAATGGATACAAAGACCAAACGGGTAGTGATTTTGTAGCAGCACGCCTCCTAGGAATTTTTTTGTGTGCCAATTCTAACTATGTCATCCTTTCTGTTATTGGCACCTAAACATATTTCTGCACAAAAATAATTAAATAAAATGTTTTAATAGCATTCTGTTTTCGAGTATGAGATTTTCATTAATCTGCTTCTTTAAAAATGAATGGCTCTGTCTGACTTTTAAGATTATCAAATCTGAATACTTTGACTGCAAGCAAAATTAGTCTTATAAGAGCTTTGCTTGAATCATAATAAATTAAGTCTACAAGGGCGGGAGTGAGTGCTTTCAAGAATGTATAACTTGTTGCTTAAATGGAACACACAGGATGAGACGGTTAAATCAGCCATGATAAAATGGGCACAAGACATTGGGTACAACATTATGTTTGAAGACTGGGAAAAGTTATGGACCACCGGTATGAAATTCACGGCATGTACTGCCCTGAAAGAAAACATTATGAAAATGATATACAGGTGGTACATGACCCCAGTCAAACTTGCAAAGATATATCATTTGTCTGATAATAAATGTTGGAAATGTAAGGAGGCTGAAGGAACATTCTTTCACCTCTGGTGGACATGCCCGAAGGTGAAGGCTTTTTGGGAAATGATTTACAATGAGTTGAAAAAGGTATTTAAGTAAACCTTTCACAAGAAACCAGAAGCCTTCCTCTTGGGCATTGTGGGCCAGAGAGTGTCAAAGAAGGATAGAACTTTCTTTTTATATGCAACCACTGCAGCAAGAATCCTTATAGCTAAATACTGGAAGGCACAGGAGTTACCCACGCTGGAAGAATGGCATACGCAACTGATGGACTATATGGAATTGGCCGAAATGACTGGCAGAATACGGGACCTGGGAGAAGAGGCAGTGGAAGAGGACTGGAAAAAATTTAAGGACTATTTACAAAAACATTATAAGTTATATGAATGTTGAGAATTTGCTAAGTTTTTTTTGGAATAACATGCTTCAGTATTGAGATTTGAAAATGGTGGAAATTAAGTTATGACTGTGAAAAGTCCAAATTTCAGAGTAAATGTTCCTATTTTTGGGATTGATGATGGAAAGAAGTTAACCAATAATACGTACTCTAAATCTAAAATATAATTAGATGAAAGTACAAAAACGCATGAAACAAGGTATTAATTTGCTGATATTTGTTTATTACAAAGAATGCAGGGTGCGGAGGATGTGGGGAAGTCCAGTGGATTATGAAAAAATGTTTGAAATTGTGAATTTTCTTTTTTCTATTTCCTGTTTTTTCTTTTTGTAAAACTGCTTTCGCTGAGTCATTGATGATGTATTTGACCTGGGAAAAAAGCAATAAAAAATATTATTAAAAAAAAAAAAATACAAGGGCGGGAGTGGAAGTTCTTTAATATGCTTTCCTTAGCACATGTTTAGATTCTTCTCTCAATCCTGTTTTATCCCTTTCCCTTCTCCCACACCTACTGCCCTCACTTCAAGAATTTGTATACCCCAGTTACTTTGCTAAGTAGTACTGTGTTTTTACAATGCAGACATAATGTTTGTTAAGATGTTAAAAGAAGGCCACAGGCTCTATCCTCTCTTCTCTTCTCTTCTCTTCTATTCTCTTCTCTTCTCTTCTCTTCTCTTCTCTCTGAACAGACACCCTTCTCGTTGGTTTAAACCATGGTTTAGCATGGCATCTTCACTAGTATTAACCTAAAAAATATTGACGTAAGAGATCTTTCCTTAACCAGTGTTTGGGACAACTTTTGAAATACAGCAGCCATTTTCTGATATGCCATGCTTGCTCGGCAGCCATTTTGTGACTGGTACGCCAAGAAAGGAAAAAAGTTATTGAATCAGAAGAGATGGAGCCAGTGAATCTGAACCCCCACCAATCTCTTAACCATGGTGAGAGATTACTAGCGTTCCATTGGCACCTGACTTGCCCCCTCCCATCTCAAGCAATTTATTCTCACCCTTCTAGATCTGTGAATAATATATAATAATTGCAACCTGCTTGTTCATTTGTCTCTCACTTTGGCTTAGTGACAATTGTGTGAATGATGTCATATTTAGCTTGACCTTAGTTTTGGGGTGACTAGCATTCCTTTGCTTTCCCATCTCAGATAGCATAAGGCGTCATCATGGTGGATGGCAGGTCAATAGTGAACTTCAAAGACAGCACATATAAAGTTCATGAGACCTGAAATGTGGATTTACCGTATTTTTCTGTGTATAAGACTAGTTGTTTTTTAAAAAAAACACCAAAAATAGGTTTAAAATTGGGGCTCGCCTTATACACAGGTAGTGCTGAGGGGTGTTTTCTTAATTTGGAGTCCCTCAAAATAGGGGGCGTCTTATACATGGGGGCGTCTTATGCATGGAAAAATACAGTACAGTGGTACCTTGAGTTACAGATGCTTCAGGTTACAGACGCTTCAGGATGAGAATAGAAATCATGCTCTGGTGGTGCGGCAGCAGCAGCAGGAGGCCCCATTAGCTAAAGTGGTGTTTCAGGTTAAGAACAGTTTCAGGTTAAGAACGGACCTTCAGAATGAATTAAGTTCTTCACTTGAGGTACCACTGTAAATCCCATCTTTCTCTGTCACCAGCAGTAGATGAAACTAAAACTGAATACTTGAACATTCCAGATCAACACCCAGGGAAGCACCATAATGGTGCAAGTGAAGCTTGGGCCAACCTCTCCGTGGCATGACAAATCCTCCCATGTAAATGTGGGTCTGCGCTGTTCCCATGTGGGAAATGGGCCAAATGGACATGTGGTCACGTGTGGGTGCTTCCTGTCCCCATCTCTCATGGTTACTTTTCTTCAATCCAAGTTCACTTCAGCTGAAAGTCCAGTTGAAAAGAAACTGCCTGGAGGCATAGATTTCCATGTGAACGGCATTGTATGGGGGTGTGGTTTGCCAGTGCACCCCACTGCCCCTTTAAATTGTTGCAATGGGCCTACAGGAGGCAGAAGCACAGGAGAAGGCAGGCAAGGGGAAAGTCCCCTCTTGGGCTACAGTTTTCCCCATCCCAGACCCCTTAGCTATTGTGGCTAGGGCAGTGGGTCCCAACTTTTTTTTTGGCCATGCCCCACCTAAGTATCTCTAAAAACCTGACCCCCCACCCCACCCATGATATATAATACTTATTACTCAAAAAATGAACTCCTATTCATGTGGAGGAAGCCTAAAAGACCATTAACTTGGTCTAAACATGCTTCCAAATTGCCCCCCTTAAAAATCAAATTGCCCCCCTGTGGGAACCATGGGGCTAGGGGCTGGTGGTAGCTGGGAGTCCAACAATGTTTCTTTTTTTTTTTTTTTTTTAATAAATTTTTATTGGTTTTCCATAAAACAAAACAAAAACCTAAACATAAACAAACAAAAACACGACTTCCCCATACCACCCCTTTTCTGCATTCTTGTTTCAAGATTTTTCAGCAACCCTCTGATCATAACTTAAATATATTTCATATATTTAACTTCAGTTAGTTATTAATGCAACTGTAGTTCTTTATCTCTTATAACTCTGAGCCCCTAATTTTCCAAATTACAGCAGTTTTTAAGATAAACTTTAAATTTATTCCAATCTTCATCCACCGCCTCTTTCCCCCGGTCTCGAATTCTGCCAGTCATCTCTGCCAGTCCCATATAGTCGATCACCTTCGTCTGCCATTCTTCCAACGTGGGTAAATCTTGCGTCTTCCATTACTTTGCTAGAAGAATTCTTGCTGCTGTAGTGGCGTACATAAAAAATGTCCTATCCTTCTTTGGCACCATTTGGCCCACCATACCCAAGAGAAAGGCCTCTGGTTTTTTAACAAACGTTCTCTTCAGAACTTTTTTTATTTCATTATAGATCATTTCCCAGAAAGCCTTAATCTTCGGGCAGGTCCACCAAAGGTGATAGAAGGTTCCCTCCGTTTCACTACACTTCCAACACTTGTTATTGGGCAAGTGATAGATCTTTGCTAACTTAGCAGGAGTCATGTACCACCTGTAGATCATTTTCATAATGTTTTCTTTTAAGGCATTACATGCCGTGAATTTAACACCAGTGGTCCATAACTGCTCCCAGTCAGCAAGCTCAATGTCATGCCCAATATCCTGTGCCCATTTAATCATATTAGATTTCACCATTTCATCTTGAGTATTCCACTTCAACAGCAAGTTGTACATTCTTGACAAATTTTTAGTATTGGGTTCTAACAGTTCTGTTTCTAATTTTGACTTTTCCACTTGGAAGCCTTTCTTTCTGTCCTGCTTGAATACTTCATTTATCTGTCGATAATGTAACCAATCTCTCACCTTAAACTTCAGTTTCTCAAAACTCTGCAGTTTTACATTTTCACCATCTTGTTCTATAATTTCACAATATTTAGGCCAATTAAAACCCATATTCAATTTTTTCACCTCTTTTGCTTCCATTGGTGACAGCCACCTGGGGGTTCTACTTTCAAACAAGTCTTTATACTTAATCCAAACATTATACAGAGCTTTCCTCACGATATGGTTCTTAAAACCTTTATGCAATTTTACCTTGTCATACCATATATATGCATGCCAACCAAATCTGTTATCAAATCCTTCCAGATCCAAAATGTCTGTATTCTTGAGGAGCAGCCAATCTTTCAACCAGCAAAACGCTGCTGATTCGTAGTAGAGTCTTAAGTCCGGCAGGGCAAAACCCCCTCTATCTTTCGCATCTGTTAATGTCTTAAATTTTATCCTTGGCTTTTTGCCCTGCCAGACAAATTTCGATATGTCTTTCTGCCACCTCTTGAAACAGTCCATCTTATCTATTATTTGTAATGTCTGAAACAGAAATAACATTCTAGGCAATACATTCATTTTGATAACAGCAATTCTGCCTAACAAGGAAAGTTTCAGCCTTGACCATATGTCTAAATCTTTCTTAACTTCTGTCCAACATTTATCATAATTGTCTTTAAAAAGATTCACATTTTTCGATGTCAAATTTACCCCCAGGTACTTCACTTTTTTTGCTATCTCCAAACCTGTTTCATTCTGGAATGTCTCTTTTTCTTCATTTGTTAAGTTTTTTTCCAAGACTTTAGTTTTTTGTTTGTTCAACTTAAATCCTGCAACTTGACCAAATATCTCGATCAGTTCTAAAACTCTTTTTGTGCTAGTGATTGGCTGTTGCAAAGTCAAAACTAGGTCATCTGCAAATGCCCTTAATTTATACTCTCTCACTCCGACCTGAATTCCTTTAACCAACTGGTCCTTTCTAATCATGTTTAACAAAACCTCCAGAACCAGTATAAAAAGTAGGGGAGAAATAGGGCATCCCTGTCGTGTTCCTTTCTCTATAGCTATCTCTTCCGTTACCACATTATTTACAATTAGCTTTGCCTTCTGCTCAGAATAAATTGCACCTATACCGTTTTCAAAACCTTGGCCTACCCCCATCCCTTGGAGATTCTTTTTCATAAAACTCCAACTAATATTGTCAAAGGCTTTCTCCGCGTCCACAAAAATCAAAACCGCTTTTCTGTTAATGTTCATCTCCAACAGTTCCACAATGTCTATTATGTTCCTCACATTGTCAGACATGTGTCTTCCCGGGAGAAAGCCAGATTGGTCTTTATGAATCTCGCCTGTCAATACTTTCTTCAGTCTTTTTGCTAAAATGTCTGCAAAAATTTTGTAATCCACATTTAATAATGATATCGGGCGGTAGTTCTTAACCTGGTTCTTTTCAGTCTCGGTCTTTGGTATAAGTGAGATAAAGGCCTCTTTCCACGTTTCGGGTGCCTTTTTCCCCTCCAATATTTCATTACAAACTTCTTTCAGTGGTTGCACTAAACCTTCTCTCAAAGCTTTATAGTATCTAGCCGTCAGTCCATCTGGTCCTGGAGACTTTCCCAGTTGTGCCTTTTGAATGGCCTCCTCTATTTCCTGTTCTGTTATTTTCTCATTCAAAATCAACTTGCCCTGTTCTGGAATTTTCGGTAGTCCATAATTTTTAAGAAATTCTTCTATTTCTTGTTCGTTTACTGGCCCTTGTGTATATAATTTCCTAAAGAAACTTTGAAAACAGTTACTTATCTCATTTGGCTTATGAACATTCTTTCCCTCTATCTCCAAACAAGTAACTGTATTCAATTTTTGCCTCTTTTTCAGTTGCCATGCAAGGAGCTTCCCACACTTGTCTGCAGACTCAAAAGTCCTTTGTCTCATTTGCTTAATTTTCCATTCTATCTCTTGATTTGTCAGTTCCATATATTGCGTCTGATAATATTTTATTTCTCTCAAAATTTCTTGAGACTTTGGTTTTGACCTCAGTTTCTTTTCTCCTTCCTTCATTTTTTCTAAAATTCTTTCTTTCCTTTCATTTTGCTTTTTCCTCTTGATTGAATTCTGTTGTATCAGGAAGCCTCTCATCACGGCTTTACTCGCGTCCCAAATTATTCTTTTTTCCACATCTGTTCTCCAATTTATCTCAAAATAATCTTTCAATGTCTTTTGGGCCTTTATACAAAATTGTTCATCTCTAAATAGGGAGTCATTCATTCTCCATCTAAAGGATCCAGTTGTTGTCATTTTCATTTCCATCTTTACGGCATTATGGTCGGAGCAGGTTTTTGGGCAGATTTCTACTTTTTTAATCTTTGTAGCCATCACACTAGATACCCAAATTTGGTCGATTCTCGTCCATGTCATTTTAGATTCCGAGAAAAAAGTTCCCTCTCTCTCGAGAGGATTCTTTGTTCTCCAGATGTCAATCAAGTCCATGTTTTCCGTCATCTCGAAGAAAGTCTTTGGTAATCTTCCTTCTTTAGATATTGTCTGTCTTTGTGCCTTGTCCATATTTGTAGATACCACTCCATTCATGTCCCCCATCATTATTATTTTGCAGTCGAGATAATCTAGTAAGGTCTCATGCAACTTCTTAAAAAATTCTGCCTTCCCATCATTTGGTGCATATACTCCAATTATCAAATATTTTTCCCCCTGGATCTGTACTTCAATTGCCAGATATCTTCCTTCTTCATCCTTAAATTTTAATTTTGGGTCCAATTTTTCCTTTGCATAAATCACTACTCCTCTCTTTTTTACTTTATCGGAAGATATAAATTCTTGTCCCAATCTTTTGTTCACCAACAATTTCCTGTGCGCTCTAGTTATATGAGTTTCCTGTAGACATATCAGATCCAGTTGTTCCCTTTGCAAAATATGGAAAACCTGTCGTTTTTTTCTGGGATGGTTCAAACCGTTGCAGTTCCAGCTTAGAAGTTGCAGAGACATTTTGTTTGTTAGATGTTTGATCCTCCGACTGCTCCAAGTTTTTCTTCCTCTTCAGTTGGCAGTTGTGGTAGTCCAAATGATAGATTTGCAATGTCTGTTAGCCCTCCTCCTTCTGATGTTAATCCTTGTCCTCCTATTCCCGGATCCACCGTACCTTTCTGTAGGTCCTCTAGGTTTCTCTCCAAAAAATATTCTTTCTCCTGTACTGTTCTTATTCTTACTTTCTTCCCTTTGTAGTTAAAGGAAAACCCCTGTGGGAATTCCCACCTGAAGGGTATAAAGTTCTTCCTCAGCAAATTGGCAAGATCTCTATAAAAAGTCCTCACTTCCAAGATGTATTTAGGGATGTCTTTAAAGATTTGGACTTGAATGTTTCCAATCACCAAAGCTTTTTGATAGTGAAGGTTCAATATCTTGTCTCTTTCCTCTTTGGTTCTAAAGGTGATCAGACAATCCCTTGACTTCTTGCTTTGCTTTCTACCAAGTCTGAAAGCAGTTGTTATCCCTACTTCATCTTCCTCCAGATCTCCTTGCCAATTTTCCAGAATTGCCTCTGTGAGAAATTCCGCCAGATTGTCCTCTTCTTTCTCTGGAACCTGTCTAAATTTCAGATTTCGTTCTTTCCGTTGTAATTCCAGTAAGGAGAGGGCCGCTTCATGCTCATTCACCTTTTTCTCAATCGGCACAAGTCTTTCCTGCGTCTCACCTGCAACAGATTTTGCACTTTCTGCAATTTTCCTTGTTTCTGAAGATTCCTGAATCAGTCTATTTATAGATTCTGTATTTGTTGCCACTGATGTGGTATTCAGATCCAATCTTGCTGTAAGTTCTGTCAATTTCTTTGAATTTTCTGTAGATTGCTTTGTTAAGGCCTCAAGGGATTGATTTATTTTAAGCAGTGCCTGTGTCATAGATTCCATTGATGCTGCTGTCGCACTGTCCGGTGCAGGCACTGTGTTGCCAGAGATTGAAGCTCTTTTCTTTTGTGTTAGTTTAGCTTTAGATCTGGTTCTTATCTCCTCTGCTGTGCCACTCATATCCCAAGGCCGTTCTCACAGGAAAAACTTGCAATGGAAAATCCCACTATTAGTCAGTTACTTTGCAATTTTTCCCTCTTAGCCCTCAAGAGGGAGCAGTTAAAAGTTTCCAAGTTAGAAACAACAAAGAGACAAAAAGCCGGATGTAGAAAATCTCAAATCCGCCATTAAAGTTGTAAAACTTTTTCTCCAATTTAAATTTGGTTAGTCCAATGTCAGTAACAAAGTCCCATTCAAATCCTAAATGTCTTAAAATTTTTTCACCATTTAAGGTATAGTCTATGTCCACTTCAGGGCTATTTTAAAGAACAGTTTTCCCGGTGTTAAGTCCTGGCAGGTCGTCCCGGGGATCAGAGCAGTGAAAAACTTTGTTTCCCTTTAAATTAAAAGTATCTTCACAAGACTGTCTTTTTTCCCCCTTCTCCTGCCAATCTGGAGGGGAGAGATACTTTTGACAGCTCAGGTTTGACAGTTCGCAACTAAGTTTCTAATAACTGCAGCGAGGTCTTTCGTTGCTTTAAATTCCTGCAGTCCGGGGGGGGCAGACTTCCTTATTTTTTGCCCTCCCGTTTTCAGCCAAATTTTCTATTTTTAAAGGTTCCTGATTTTTTTCCCTTCTTACTCACGGGAATCCAGTCCAGATTTTCTTTTCAGGAAGGAATCGGCGCTCTCCGCTAATGGCGACGCGGCTTCACTCCGCAGGCTGGGTAGCGACTCTCAGCACCGCGCTCACTCCCGATGCCGCTCCGGAGCCTTTAAAAAGGCTCTTTCACAGTACCGGGGGGCGCAAAGGTGCCCACCGAGTCTCCTTGCTCTCAGGCTTCCGCGCCTGAGATTTTAGGGGTCCCCCACTCGCCGTAGCGGGTAAGACCCGAACTTGCGGAGCAGTCCTTCTCCGGAGCTCGGAGGTAGGACCGCCATTAAGCGCTGGCACCGACCGGAAGTTCGTCCAACAATGTTTCTTATCCCTGGGGTAAAGGCATAGAACTGCTGCTTTCACATCAGTGGCGTAGCGTGGGGGGTGCAGGGGGGGCCGGCCGCACCGGGCACAACATCTGGGGGGGGGCGCTCACACTCGCAGCTCTTCCCCTACCTGGCTCACTCACTCTCTCTCACTGCAGTGCTGGCTGTGCGAGTCCGATCCGAGCCACCGGGTCGCCGGCCACTGTGGAGGGGGGGGGTGCCAGGCGTGCGGTGCGGTGCGGAGAGGTTAGGGGGCGCAACTTACTTGCCTTGCCCCGGGTGCTGACAACCCACGCTACGCCACTGTGTCACATGTAGTTTGGGTCTGAGCATTGCTGGCTAAAGGACCTTAGATAGCGCCCTGAATGTTTCCCATTGCTTTGGTTTTCATTCTTTCAGTCACATTGCTTTTACGAAAACTGTAAGAAAAATGCTTTAGAAGACTGTTGTGTAATTTTTGTATTGAATGATACCAATTGGATTGAATTTTGTGCTTTGTGAGGAAAAGGAACCTGATTGATTGTTAAGAGGGCTTCTCAGACATTGTGATTTGATGTCAGTGCTTGGGGGGGCTGGGCAAATCATTGGCATTTCTCTCCTTTGCATTCCTGAGGCAATTATTTCTCTGCAAAGGACACAGAATTACACATTATTAACTGTGACTGGAGTCGGGGGGGGGGGTGTCTTTCAAAATTGCATCTGTAAGCTTCACATATATTTCCCCCAAATGGCTTATGTGTCAAATTGCTATATCAAATTGTGTAGGTCAAAACATAATCCCCAGCAATGATTAACTGTTTCCCTCAGTTCTTCAGTGGTAATATTTCTAATAAGTGTTACCCTTAAGAATTAAACAAATGACTGTAAAGGAAATAAAGCAGGGGTAGTATTTTGCCTGAACAAAATGTTGTCAGAGAAAAGGTGTTTCTGGCCATAAACATGGAAACAAATTCAATTTACCTGCAATATAGTGTTATTATGACAGGACCTTAATAAAAGTGCTTATTGCTTTCTTTCAGTGAGAGGGGAAATCTGCTATAGCTAAGCTCTTTGGATATAGTAAATAAATAAATCTCATTGTGTTTAATGTGATTTACTGCATTTCCCTGAGAGTAAGTACCATTGAATTAAATGAGGACTTTATTCTGAATAGGCAAGTATAGGGTTGTTCTGTTAATTTTGCTTTAAGACTTCCCTTGTCACTGGAAAAGGGTCAGAGTGGGAAGGTGAAATACTTATTTAAAAATAACCAATTCAGCTGACAGTGAAATATAGTACCAGTCTTGGTGCTGTGCCAATTCCTTTTTATTTAATAGTGACAGAGTGATGGCAATATGCATAATGATATTCCATGATCTGACGTGTTGGGATTTTTCCTATACCAAAGCTTGACAGAAAGGCATGTGTGGGCATGAAACTATTATCTGTCAAAATGTCACTGGTATTTTATCAGAAAGAAGAAAAACAGGTAGGTCCCATTAATTTTATATTTCTTTTCTGTGCTCCAGACTTTTGATCTGTAGTTCTATTATTTTGTAGTTGCTGTTTTTTAATTATGGTATGTTGCAGCAACCTGACTTCAACATTATTTTTAAAAATGGAAGGGTACTTTCCATAAACACTTTTAATGACTAATACAGTTTTAAAAGGCCAAAAAAGAAGAAAAGTTGCCAGCTAGAGGACCATCAGTTGTTTGATAGTGGGGCTGCTGGGCAACTAGAAAGTCCAACCTACTGATTGGTTCCTCTCCTCCCATCTTCCACTTCCACAAGTAGGGCTACATGGTATCATAAAGGCAAGTAAAACTTGCCCTAGAGCCTTGACACAAGTGCCGTTAATGTATAGGAGAGATCAGGACTGTGGAAGGTATTTAAGCTGGTTTGCTGACCATTTGTAATCATCTCCTGACTCTCAATAGTGCTTTCATTCCTGACGTGTTACTGAAGAGTTTTCAGCTGCTTTTAGGATTTGTAACCCCAGCTGGATGTTGTTTCATTGCTCATATTGGCAGGGAATTTCAGAATTCTCTTTACTACAGTGGTACCTTGGTTCTCAAACGCCTTGGTATTCAAACAACTTGGAACCCAAACACTTCAAACTCAAAAGTAAGTGTTCCGGTCTGCGAACTTTTTTCAGAGCTGAACGTGCTCCGTTTTGAGTGTTACTCTTCTGATTTGAGAGCCACACTTCCATATTGAGCGCCACACTTCCATTCTGAGTGTTACGCTGGGGTCTTTCTGTTTTTGCTATTTATTTTGCGTTTTGGTTTTTGTGGCTTTTTGTTTTTGTGACTGTGTGGAACCCAGTTCAGCTACTGATTTATTGATTGTGTGACTACAGTACATTGTTTATTGCTTTCATTTTATGGATCAATGGTCTCGTTAGATAGTAAAATTCATGTTAAATTGCTCTTTTAGGGTTGTTTTTTAAAGTCTGAAACAGATTAATCCACTTTGCATTACTTCCTATGGGAAAGCTGCCTTGGTTTTGGAATGCTTTGGTTTTGGAACAGACTTCCGGAACGCATTAAGTCTGAGAACCAAGGTACCACTGTATGTTGTGATTTACAGGTATTTTAAGCTGTATGCATAGTATGCAGTTTTCCACTACAGGATGGAAAGGAATAAGCTTGTTTTGTTCTCCTCAACTCAGTGACTGCTAGTCTCTGTCTTTCCTTTATTATTAACAAATTGATTTTTTTAAAGAGCAGAAGTCTTTCAGAAATCAAATCGCCACGTATAGCATCCACATAGTGCATACTCATCAATTTATGAATTATATGTAAAATGGGCATCATGGACAGAATGATATCACAGGTGGTGCTTCCATATTATCTTATATCACTGCAAATGCAATACTTTTCATCAGAAGCAGTTTCACATAGTAACCTGCAAGCCGTCGAGTTTCAAGTTGATGAGAAACTGATTGATGTTCATGCATCTACAACTCAACACTTGGAGCATAGCTCCACTTTTGAAACCTGAGCTATTTAGGTAGCAACCAGGATGTTTCGTTTGCAGTATCTTCTAGTCTGAAGTAGCCATGTTGAGCCAACCCTATTTATAAATAAGGGCCAATCTCCATAAAGCTTTCTGGGAATTTATCTTGAAGAAACCATATCTTCTTGATGCCAGATGCAGGATAATTAGTTTGATTGTATTCATATTTGGAGTTAGAACCTAATTACTGGAAGGAATGGATATCTGTATATTTACCTAAAATTCTCTGCAGGAAAAAATCAGATAATCCTTCTGTTTTATGGCGGACAGAATGGTAATAGTGCAAATGGCCGAAACTGAAGTAATGAGCAGCACTTTATTGTTCTGTAATTTCATTGAAAGAGCTAGCTAGGCTTGCATCATTGATAGGCCTGCCAGATAGTGTATAACAGTGTTCCCCAACCTTGGGCCTCCAGCTGTTTTTGGACTACAACTCCCATCATCCCTCGCTAGCAAGACCAGTGGTCAAGGATGATGGGAATTGTAGTCCAAAAACAGCTGGAGGCCCAAGGTTGGGGAACACTGGTGTAGAAAACTGAGAGTTGGGGGGGGCAGCTTCATACCCTCCTATGAAAACCACCCATAGAGAAATGTTAATGATAAAACTATACTAACATTGCATATCTAACAGACCCTCCAAGTGTCCCTGTTTTCCAGGGACTGTCCTGGATTTGCAGAAGCCATGCCGGTTTCTGATCTGATCCTGGAATCACCCGCTTTTCCTCGGGACATCCCTATTTTCATCAAAGATATGTTGGATGGTATGGAGTGATGCAAATCCCAAGCCAAGGAGATAAGTAGCTATACAACCTTTAGAAGACATCTGAAGGCAGCCCTGTGTTGGGAAGTTTTTAAAAATGTTTTAAAAGGTGAAGGTACCCCTGCCCGTACGGGCCAGTCGTGTCCGACTCTAGGGTTGTGCGCCCATCTCACTTAAGAGGCCGGGGGCCAGCGCTGTCCGGAGACACTTCCAGGTCACATGGCCAGCATGACGAAGCTGCTCTGGCGAGCCAGCACCAGCGCAGCACACGGAAATGCCGTTTACCTTCTCGCTATAAAGTGGTACCTATTTATCTACTTGCACTTAGGGGTGCTTTTGAACTGCTAGGTGGGCAGGAGCTGGGACCGAAAGACGGGAGCTCACCCCGCCATGGGGATTCGAACCGCCAACCATACGATCGGCAAGTCCTAGGCACTGAGGTTTTACCCACAGCGCCACCCGCGTCCCAAAAAATGTTTTACTATGTTTTTAATATATGTTGGAAGCTCTCCAGAGTAGCTGGGGCGACCCAGTCAGATAGGTGGGGTATGATGATGATGATGATAATGGAATAGGATGTCCCTATTTTCATCAGAGAAATGTTGGAAGTATGAAGTCTGCAAATATTCATCACTAAACTGCTATATATAGGATGCATTTAGCACAATAGTAAGAGATATAGTGGCATAAAATAATACTTCCAAACATGCTGTGTCTGTTATATTTCCACAGTCTGTAAGGAATATTTATACTGTCTCTTGAGATAGATGAAGACTGAAAGGATTCAGGAGCCCAGATGGAGTGCTTCAGACTGAAATATTAAATGCAGCAGAACTCTAAATCTATCAGTCAATCAGAGTGATGTTTTATTTACATGGACTCAGGTCCTTTCTAGATCATCATTTTATGATGCAATGAATACATAGTTGTGAGTCAGTTGTTGTGAGAGATAATGCCTTTCCCTTGACTAATGCATTTGTTGGAGGGAAATCACATTTTCCCCAGCACTCAAGCTGCAATGAACTGTAATATTTGGGGAAAGGAAAAAATAGAGCATAGATCATCTAGCTAGCCCTCTTCCTTGGCCAATTTATTGCAAGAGGTTGAGATATAAACTCCTGCTAGGTCCAAGTGAACACTGCTTTAGCACTCAGTAAAACCTCTATCTGTGTGGCTAAAAGGGCAAAGCAGATATGACTCCCCCTCCCCAATCCCTTTTTATGTCTTAGCTGTTGTGAATTCTTAATCACTGGTTTCACATCTAGAACAATAGCTTTTGATAGCACCACTGTCTTCAGCTGACAATTATGGAGCTTCTCCAAGCACAAATAAAAAATGTTCCTTTGTGCATCAAAGAGATGATGGGGGAAAGGGAGGAATACAAAGAAAATGAAATCTAGGGAATGTGGAAAAGACATCTTTCAGAACCTTCTACTAGTCATCAACATGATTATAATTCTGTGTGATTACACTGAAGTTGAAGAAAAGGAAGTTGACATGCTTCTTTTTATACTTGGTGTAGTATAGCTTTGAAAAATGAACAAGTTTTGAGCTGTAATCCTTAATACACTTCCCTAAGGTTGCCATTTTATTTCTGTCTATAGGGCTTTAAAAAAACCCAAAACATTTCCCAAGCTGTAGTGTTTATATATTTAACTTTTAGTTCAAAAGTATTACACTAAAACTACAAACATATAAACCAACATGTACATGCAGATCCTGCTGTCAGAACCTTTGGAGGTTAACTTGTCATCCACTTTTCCATAGAAATGCTATAATCTCCATTCACACAGCTATGAGGAGATAGGTCATTAGTGATTTACAGAGAATACATATATTTGTCCTGCCCCCAACGAGAGATAATATAGCCAGATCCAGTTCAACTTTGAAATGTAAAATATCAAAAATTACTCTGAATACCTCATCCCAAAACTTATGAATATTAAGCTTTAATGCATTGCCCTATTAACAAGAACTCAGAATGCGGCTTTCCCCACTGTCATGGGAAATAATACTTGTCACTGGAAAAGGAAATGTGAATTGAATGAGGTCATTGGCACATTAGTAGAAATAAGGAAAACGTTTTAGTATTGTTCATTTACAAAAGAAGGCCTGAGTTCTTCTTGGATACCTTTTGGGTCACAGCCAGCTCAAGCCTGAATTTGACACAAGTAGAAAGGATCTATTTCTCTATTGTCATAAGAATGTTCTGCCCATAAGCAAGTTTATAGTCGTTAACTGGGTCTTTTAAGATAGATGTACATGGCACTAAGCCAGTTATCTCTACATCTTCCGTTGAATGTCTATTGTGTAAAGGTCCACTGGCTTAAAAAGTTAAATTATTTCTTCCGTACCTCTCTGCGCAATATGTGCTTATGGCTTCTTCTTTTTTAAATGAACATTGTTTAAAAAAAACCATGGTGAGGTCGCTATGGGAATAGTACAGTTCCAGCCGACAGTCATGCACTGCCCTCAGTCTGGTATGTGAAAATCTTGCTCTGATTCTGCCATGTAAGATAATGACGCTCTAATTCTCATTCTACTTACACATTCCAAGCATAATCGAACCACCCAAAAAGAAACATGATTATTTCGTGTGTGTGTGTGTGTGTGTGTGTGTGTGTGTGTGTTATACCCCACTTTTCCATGAGCAAGCCTATTCCACTCCTATAGGCTGAGCTCTGAGAAAATTAACACAACCCAGTTCTGCAAATTTCAGCTTGTTTCTGATGGATCAGCCTGTGTGATACCACCAAGAAACCTCCTTCTCTGTTCTTGTATTTCCTTTTCAAAAAAAAAGTTTCCTTTAATAAAAGGCAACCCAACAACAAGCAGGCAAAAAGAATGAACGAACAATCACACGCCACTTTTAAGACTAGAAAAGGAAGGCAGTCCTCCTGAAGAATAGTGGGCACAAGCAGGTGGCTGAGTCAGCACTTTGATTCACCGCTTTGTGTGTCTGTTATTACCATTGTGATTTGAAGCTTGAGCTTTTGATGCAGAGAAACTCTGTTTCTCCCTTGTATGTCTTCATTCTTTGTCGATTTAAACCCAAGGGGAGTCTCTTATGTTGTTCAAGGTGGGGTTACCTTGACAACATCATGGTACAGTTCAGCGTTGCACTCCAAGTTTCTAAAGGCTGATTTGGTCAAAGCTGCAGTTAACTTTTTTTCCTTGTATCTTTCTTCATAAAGACTCATTTTTCCCACTTATATACATACATACTAATTTGTATTAATATGGAGTGTGCTATATTTGCACATCAGTAGCACCAGGGAAAAAAACAAACTTTCATGATTTTCCACTGGTTTAAATGATTTGCATACCCTTCAGCTAAATTCATTCCAAAGTTGTACAAAAAGAAAACAACAAGGTTTGTTTTATGTTTGATAAACAAGATGCTTGCAGGGCTGAAAAGTGCTAGCCAAATCTGCAAACCCTTTCTAAAGAGACTGGAGGTATTCCATCACAACAAATGTTAGCAATGTTGACTTTGTCCCTCAACCCAGAAAACACATTTTCACATTTATATGTTTCTAAACAGTGCATGCACACACAAAAATAGAGTTGTAATGTCCTTTCTCCTAATCCAGGGGTTGCCAATGTGGCGACTCTGGGTATAATAGTGCCCTTGAGAGAATGATGGTTAATTATCTGCCCTTTGCCTAAAGGCTCGGGGCTGCTTACTACAATTCAAACACAACATTAAAACAGTTTTAAACAACATACAAACACAGAAATAAGGCAGGTCCTTAAAATGTACATCTCAAGTATCAAAAGCCGGGGGGGGGGGGGGAGATGTGCCTTCATCATTCCCCCAAAACTATATAATGACACACCTCAATGGACAGGGAGCTCCACAACTTAGGGGCTGCCACAGAGAATGATCTCTCCTTGAGCACATACACTCCCTAGCTTCCGAGGGAGGTGGAGCCTCCAAGATGGGCCCCTCTGCTGATCTTAGCACCCAAGAGGGTCTGTAGGGAAGGAGGTGGTCTTTCGGGTATTTGGGGCCCACGTCATTTAGGGATTTAAAGACAAGCATGAACACCTTGATCTTCCCCTGGTGCCCATAAAGCCTCTGAGGCCACCCATTTGCTGCACTGTTGGTCATGAAATGGTTGGGGCAGTTCCTTTTTCTTCCTTGAAAAACACATAGTGCTGAAGGAGGAAGTCCACTTCTTTCAGCTTTACATGTTTATCCAATGCCCTTTTAAAATGTGTTGGGGAGGGGGAGATTATTGGGATATTCTTGGTTTTGTTTTTATTATGTATTTGTGGTTTTATGTTGTGGTTTTATGTTGTGAACCACCCTGAGACCTGTGAGTATGGGGCAGTATACAAATTTAATAAATAATATGTTTTTATCAAGGCTCAGACTGATTCTACAGTATCAGATTTTTTATGTAGATCCCTTTGAAAAGCTAAGTGTCTGTGTGTTCATATGCGTTCTGTGTTTGTGGGTGGGGAAAAATAATCCAGGGGAGTGTGGAATGAAGTTACCAGAATAAATGGCACCCACAGCACTTATTCAAAAATTGAAATGTTCCCATGGGTCAAAAGAGCCACTAGCCTGTGGTTGCCATGAGCCAGTTTGATCAGAAATGGACATAATCGTATCAATGTCACATGTGCAAGAAACTGGGTTACATTTTACATGAAAAGAAAGCTGATCTTTGCGATAGTCTACTATTTCAGGCTTGTATTTACAAATCTGTAGGTCTTAGCTATACTGTGCTTCAGTTATGGTTGGGAGATGGCAGAGCTGCATAGCAGGAGGTTTTCGGAAAAGTGTTTATCGTTATTGAAGCAAACCTTCCAAAAATAGACATGTAATATTTAATTAACACATGCACACTTTAATTATGGATTTTTCTACTGAACACATTCTCAATATGTGCAGTCCTGCTGGTATATTTATCTTCAGACAGGATTTTGAAGGGATCCCCACCAAGCGCCTCAATCTGTTCTTCCTCTTTGGTGCCCTTTTCTTTTTCCTTAAAAAAAAAAAGAACCTATATGATTGAAATTAACAACAGCCTGCCAAAACTCTCCTTGAGTCTTTTCAATTTTTCTTCATTTAAATGATAGATTTGTCTCATTTAACTGTGTAATAATGGGTATTCAAGAAATAATGGTGCAGTGTGTTGGAGGTGAGCTCTTCTGTTGAATGTTTCGTCATACTCTCTATTCAGATCTGGCTTTAGATTGGGGTTTGTGTGTTTAGAAGTGTCTTGGCCCTATTTATTGGTGAGGATTCACCCATAATAATAATAATAATAATAATAATAATAATAATTAATTTATTTGTACCCCGCCCATCTGGCTGGGTTTCCCCAGCTACTCTGGGCGGCTTCCACAAAGACCAAAATGTCACACATTAAAAACTTCCCTGAACAGGGCTGCCTTAAGATGTCTTCTGAATGTCAGGTAGTTGTTTATCTCTTTGACATCTGATCTCCCTTTGTAAAGGGAGAGACCTATGTGGGTGGATATAAAATTGGGCACTATTGCTGCTGACCTTTGGTTTTAAAAATATTGACTGGGTTGGGCTAGAGGCAGAGTCTAGGCAAGCTATCAAATGTAGTCAGGTCAATGAAGGGATGCATATGGCAAGTCGTGAAACCTACTGGCCACAGCTCCATCATAGAGCACACATTTTTCAGGCAAAACATCCTAGGTTTAATCCCCAGCATCTCCAGGTAGGACTGGGGAAGACCCAAGAAAGCTTCCATCAGTCAGTGCCGATCAGCCCTGCTCAACCATTTGCCTTTTAGATGTTGATGGCTTACATTTCCCATCGTCCCTGACCATTAGCAATGCTGACAGGGCTGACGGGAATCACAGAATAGTAGAATTTTAGAGTTGGAAGGGACTGAAGTGCCATCTAGTCCAACCCCCAGCAATGCAGAAATCTCAGCTAAAGCATCCATGACAGGTGACTATCCAACCTCTACTTAAAAAACCCCAATGAAGATACCTCACACTTCCCAAGGGAGTCCGTTTCACTGCCAAACAACTCTTAATATCAGAAAGTTCTTCCTAATGTTTCGTCGGAATGTCCTTTCATGTACAGTGGTACCTCGGGTTAAGTACTTAATTCGTTCTGGAGATCCGTACTTAACCTGAAACTGTTCTTAACCTGAAGCACCACTTTAGCTAATGGGGCCTCCTGCTGCCGCCGCACCACCGGAGCACGATTTCTGTTCTCATCCTGAAGCAAAGTTCTTAACCTGAGGTACTATTTCTTGGTTAGCGGAGTCTGTAACCTGAAGCATATGTAACCTGAAGCGTATGTAACCCGAGGTACCACTGTAACTTAAATCCAATGGTTCAAGTCCTACTCTTTGGAGCAGCAGAAAACAAGCTCGCTTCATATTCCATGTGACAGCCCTTTAGATATTCCAAGTTGACTATCCTATCTCCTCTCAATCTCCTCTTTTCCAGTCTAAACATACCCAGCTCCCTCAACTGTTTCTCATACGGTTTGGTTTCCAGACCCTTGAACATCTCAGTTGTCCTCCTGCACACTTTCTAGCTTGTCAATATCCTTCTTAAATTGTGACGACCAGAACTAGACACAGTACTCCAAGTGTGGTCTGACTGAGGCAGAATAGAGTGGGACTATTACTTCCCTTGATCTGGACACTATACTTCTGTTGATGCAGCCTAGAATAGCATTAGTTTTGGGGTTTTTTTTGTTTTTTTGTTTTGCTGTTGTATCACATTGTTGTAGTCTAAATCATTTGGAGGGTGGAACACTAAGGGAGTCTGGTATAGTTACACCATTGTTCCGATATGATATACAGTGGTACCTTGGGTTACAAACTTAATTCGTTCTGGAGGTCCGTTCTTAACCCGAAACCGTTCTTAACCTGAGGCACGTTTTTGCTAATGGGGCCTCCTGCTGCCGCTGCGCTGCTGGCACCCAATTTCCATTCTCATCCTGGGGCAATGTACTGAGGTACTACTTCCAGGTTAGTGGAGTTTGTAACCTGAAGTGTTTGTAACCTGAAGCATTTGTAACCCGAGGTACCACTGTAAAGGGAATCACCTGTGTCCAGAATGTGGATTTTACTGGGTTTCGGAAAACTGTAGCAGGGTGTGTGGTTTGCCAACCTAGTGAGCAGGCTACAAGCAACTGTTGGTACCTGGCTAAAGACAGAAGGGTTAGGGAGACCCTGGCTCTGTAAGCAGAGTGCACTCTGGATATGATGGTTAGTTTTTATCTTCTTATTTTATTTTCTGATTGAGTTCCTTAAGCCCAGCAACTGAGGCCTTGTCCTGTACTTGCAGTTCTCTGAACTGGCATGCCCATATAGAAGCACATTTCTTTACATTGCAAAAAATAAAATAAAAAAATAAAAACCACTTGATACAGCTTCTGTTTTACAGTCACTGGACAGCTGAGGCCATTATTTTTGCACCATTCAACCTGTCAGATTTCATTAGCTTACTGTCTACAGAGAACTCCCTCTACAACCAATTGCTTGTTAATTCATCTACAGCAAACTCTAAGGGAGTTCCCTAAAAAGCAATTTTAGGCAAAGTATTTGATTTATACATCCTTTGGCAGCACTTAGCCAAAGTTCAGCAAGCGTCAGATGTTTGCACTTGCTCACAAGAGCATTGTGAGATTATTTTCAAAATCTTAAACTGGGGTGTGTGGGAATCTGTTTATGGTCATTTGGAGTGGAGGATACCATGTTAGAATCTGTGCTTGCTTATGATATTCTGCAAGATTCTCCACAGAAGTCCTCTTTGTCCTCCTAGAGTACTCATCTTCTGAAAATTGTTATTGATGTAATGCGACACAGTTAACTTTTTGTTTGAAAATTGTGTGTCAGACCCAGAAGTGATTCATACAGAGTGTATTATTTTGGATTGTCACCTAGAATCCAAATACATTTATATTAAATAGGGCGTTGTTTGGCATTTTTTTTAAAGCTTTATTTTTCATTATATCCCTCCCAGCTGTCTTCTACAAAGTATACTGAAAATAATGATAACAGATAGCAATTTGATTCTGTAATGGAAAGTTGAACACCAGAAATTGTTTGTGGCACATAATCCATTAGTTTCATATTGTTCCTCAGAGTTCTGACTAGTTCCCAGGTTCTTGTTGTTTTTAAATTGAAATCCCACCAATCAGCTGCTGGGCAGGGAAACAGAAGTGGGGAGTGAATGATGTCCAGCGCTTCTGCAATCCCTACCAAACAGCTGATTGTAGTTTGCTTCTTTTAAAGTGATAGATGACTAGGAGGTTTCTTGGACTTGGCTGAACTCTGTGCACACAGCATCCAGGATGTGATGAGCCCTCATCCTGCTAAGGATATATGTGTGGACACAAATTTGTAGAGAATGTACAAATGCTAAGATATATGTATGGATGTAAATTTAGATATAGCAACTATAATTTAAATAGAAATAATACAATACAATAATACCTCTCACCCTAGCAAAGAAGACTGTAACCAGCTGATCTGTGTACTGTATCTGCTTAGTCTGCTGTCCACCTGCTGGCTATTGAAGGGCCAGTTGAAAGCCCCTGCTGTTTTTTCCTCTGATTTTTTTAACTGAATTTGGATTGGACAACTCTTCAAACAGAGCTGGCTTCCAGGCAGATGACTCTAATAAAGTTGAATACACAATCTCCCCAAGCTAAATAGGATTGCAACCTAATTCTGCCACTGAAATAAATAGCATTCCGGTTTGTGTGAATGGTGCATTTATATTTTGCTTTTTAATAGTTTAATAAGTGCTTAAAGGTAAATGTAAAGGGACCCCTGGCCATTAGGTCCAGTTGTGGCCAACTCTGGGGTTGCGGCGCTCATCTCGCTTTATTGGCCGAGGGAGCCGGCGTACAGCTTCCGGGTCATGTGGCCAGCATGACAAAGCCGCTTCTGGCAAACCAGAACAGCGCACAGAAATGCTTACTTGAGACTAAATACTTATCAATATAAGGGACGCGGGTGGCGCTGTGGGTAAAAGCCTCAGCGCCTAGGGCTTGCCGATCGAAAGGTCGGCGGTTCGAATCCCCACGGCGGGGTGCGCTCCCATTGCTCGGTCCCAGCGCCTGCCAACCTAGCAGTTCGAAAAAGCACCTCCGGGTGCAAGTAGATAAATAGGGACCGCTTACTAGCGGGAAGGTAAACGGTGTTTCCGTGTGCGGCTCTGGCTCGCCAGAGCAGCGATGTCATGCTGGCCACGTGACCCGGAAGTGTCTGCGGACAGCGCTGGCCCCCGGTCTCTTGAGTGAGATGGGCGCACAACCCTAGAGTCTGTCAAGACTGGCCCGTACGGGCAGGGGTACCTTTACCTTTACCTTACTTATCAATATCTTTGTATTTTCAATAGAAACGTTACAAAAGGGTATGTGCATCTGTCTGCTGTAAAACAAAATGAAATACTCAGAATTAAACTTTTCCAAGAACATTAATATTAGCAGGAATATAACTGGAACAGTTCTAAATAATAATTTTAGGACAATTATCTCTCACTGATGTTCCCAGATTCCTGTTGAAAAAAATGCACGCCTTCACTGGCAGAAAGGGTGAACTAAAAAGATAGTTCATTATATAGTACCTATTTAGACACATCACATGTTTGATATTGTTCATTGATCTACGACTGTAGGGATCATTGAAAGAATTAAAACTCTGGAAATAATTTGTAGATGCTTGAGAAAATTCGACAAATAACTATTATAGGATTGTCATATATTAGGCTCTGATCCAGTAAATGTTTCCTACATTTTGCTTTTCTTGTTTTTTGATGGGTTTTGAAGATTAATGAGTGAGATATGACGGATCTGAATTCCCAGTATTATCATGATCAACACAACACTTTAGCTCTCAAACAGTTTCGGAGGAGCAGGTGAGGGTCAACAAGAATAGCATGGATCTGAAGTTGTTCAAAAGCATACGGCTAATTATTGTTTGTATTCTTCGAGTGCTGGTATATTAATGGTTTACTTTCCACATGAGTGGATGTTGTTGCCTCAATCACCTCAGAACATTAGAGGCTTATCTGAACTTTGCAACGATGTGTTGTTTAATTAGGTATTTCCATGTAGATTATGCCCTCAACTGAACATCCAAGGGGGGAAAGGATCAAAACATACACAAACATTCACTTACAAAAAGCCTGGAGGGAATACACACTTTATTAATCTTAGCAATACAGTGTGTGAGGAAAAAATGACATAGACTCTCTGAAACAGCAAAAAGGTAATCTGACCCATTTGTCAGGCTGCAATAGCAAACAGATGTTTAGGTTCATATAGGCTTTTTGGGATCCCCACGCTCTCCATAACCATCTAGGGGTCCTTACCCATAGCACCCCCACCTTCCTCATAGCAGCTGTTTTCTGACCAGTACCCCCAGCAGTCTCTCAAAATCTGAAATGTGCTCACTGGTCCAAAAGGTTTGGCGATAAGCCACAATAGATATTTTTAAAATCTTGGTTTCTTTGAGGCCAGTGCCTGTACATTTGGGGCCCTCAGGAAGAAGATAGTTGGGGCTTAGCTTGTAGTTAAATCTGCCTTCTGACCTTTTCACAAAATTTCAGTCTTTAGAAAATCATTAAAATAATTGCTTAGAAATGCATTCAAGCAGCTGTAATTTACAGTATCAGTCACTAGAGGGGAAAATGGTCCACAGTTTTGGAATGAAGAACAATGCTAATACAGTGCTTTCCACCTTCCCCACTATTTCTGTGAATAGCAAACTAGGTATTTTAAATAGAACTTGCAAATGTTTTGAGACAAGGATGTCAAGCGATTGTTTAAATGCTTCATAACGTCGTAATAACGATGCAAACCTCTGACCGCTGAATATGAAGCCATGTTGGTGCAGTGAGATTTTGTGTAGTTAAGCAGTGGGAAGTGGGCTGTGGGGTTCTTGTGGTCCCTCCCTGCTCCAGTACAAATCCCCCACTTCTCTTACTGGCTTTACCATAGTATTATGACTCCCCCAGTGCTGGCCATGGTTAACATTAAGCAGATACACTCTTAAGTATGGTTTGCCAGCTTGCTTCAAACCCTAGTTTCAAACTTTTTTTAAAAAACAGCAACAACATGGGAACCATGGTGAACTTTATTATTGCTCACACCAGTGCAGACATGAAACCATAGCAAAAGCCAACAAAGGAAAGGAGAGAGGAATGCATACCAGAGAGAGGAGGAGCAGGCAGTGAGGCCATTCATGAATGCAAAATGAACTGTCATTTCAGCCTCTTTGTATATGCTGTGAATGAGCGCTCATCAATTTCTGCCTCAAAGCTTGCATAGCCTAAGTTTGAACAAACGGAATTTGGTTCAGTGTGGTGTGAAATGGAACAGTATCAAAAGGACATCACCCTCCAAAACCTCCCAACGTTCCAGTTTTGTGTGTCCAATGCATTTCAGTCTTTTGACTTCTGTGTGGGTAAGATCATATTCCATTATCTTGGCCTAGCAGCTTCCAGAGGACATGTTCTTTCAAAAACTAAATGTTGATGAAAGACAACAGGAGTAGCTGGGCACAAGATATGGGCTGACTCTTACTCGGTGCTATCAGATGGGTTTTCCCATACCCACCAACTGTCCTGGAGAAAAACGGGACATCCCATTTTTTTCTCACGAGAGGATGGTGGCAAAAATGGCCGCTGTGATCTCACACAATTTTGGGCCTGACTCTTGCCCCCAAGAAAATGCTTTTGGGGGGCAGCGATCTCATGTGGGTCATGTGACCTGTGTGGGTGTGTGGTCCTGGAAGATGGCATCCCAGTTTGTGGACACTTTGTATTGGATGGTATGGTTTGCTCTATTCCATGGCTGATTTGCCCCCATATGAAACAATGAATCATTCAGGTCCATGTACATGGTTTAAAAAGATGGTGAACTGTTGTTGTTTAGTCATTTAGTTGTATCTGACTCTTTGTGACCCCATGGACCAGAGCACGCCAGAGCACGCCAGATGGTGAACTAGAAGGCATTAAAATGCTATGCATCAAGGTTGTTTTCTGAATAGATAGGAAAGATTTCTTTTTACAGCAAATTCCATTATCATGGTTGGAATGATTCCCTTTACTGGTCCTTCCTTTTTTTGTTTTATCTCACTTTTTGAGGTGTCTTGTGCCAATAGGATCACTGTCCAGTGCTAGATATCACCCTTCTGCGGCCAATAATGTTGGCATTATCAGCCGTTAGTTACTGACGTATTTTTTTGCTTCTTTGCAAAAGGGCCACTTTACTTATGAAAAATCTTAGCTATCTTTATGGTATAATGCTAGAGCAATGCGTGGTACAGTTTCTGTATTGTTGCTGGTTGTGGTGTGCACTTAGTTTATTGTTAAGCATAGAAATAGTGGTGTTCAAAAATGGGTTCATCCCACTCAAAGACTTCCTGTAGCAGTTAGTGGTTTTTGTTCAGTGCACACATTAGGAGATTTTGATAAGGAGCTCTATTCTATTCCAGCAAATTATGTCCATGTAATCTGTAAGGAACTGGGAACATACATTTTGTTAATCTAGTAATAAAGATTAAGGGCAATTTAAAATGGATTAACCCGCATCCCACAAAATTGAACTCTTCAGTATGCGGTGTTGAGCTAGCAGTTTTATAGCATTGAAAGTAATCCTCAATCAGCAAAAATGTCATTAAAAGAACTAGAGAATCTGCTTTTATAGAAAAAAATGAATATAACATTATTTGCAAAAATCTGCACTTTAATTCTAAATTTCCTCAATTCACAAATTAATACTCCACCTCCCCCCCCCCCTTTTGGGTGATATGAGCTGCTAGATCTTGAACAGAAATCTTCAATTAATTGCCCAGACCAAAATAGACTGTGACCTCAGTGAAAGCTATGGGTTCTTTTACAACATACACATGACATCACATGCACAATGCCCCACCCTCCATCAGGCCGCACCTGCCGGGACGTGCTGGTGCCTGCCAGGATACTCTGGCGATCGCAGCGGGGGGTACAGAGGGTGAGAATCGCCCCCAAGCCTTCCTCCTGGTGGGCTGGCACTCTGGTGATTGCAGCAGGGGGAGAAAATCACCCTCCGAGCCTCCCACCCGACATGATGGCACTCACCCAGGGGGAAGGATGACGGCCCCTCAATACTGGGGGGGGGGGGCTTAGACCCCTGCCTCAAAATATTGAGAGGGCTGAGGCCACTTCTGCTCCCTATAGCTGGTACCCCTGGAGTATGATCCATGGGACCCACTAAGAACCAATGTCTGCCTATGCTTATGTAGGATTGCACTGTGATGCAACTTCATGGGCCTTAGTTCTGAATACACGTCCATAGGATGATGCTATAAGGATGCAATCCTATGTACACTTAACCATGGATAAGTCTTATTTGACTTAAAGGGACCTGCTTCTGATGAAAGATTGGATTGTAGCTATCTGTAGTTCTAAATGTCCTCTAGTTTCTAAGATTTCAGCAAAGCCCTATTACGTGAAGGCCATTTATCTGAAAATATTATATGTTCCCCCCTGCTGCCGCCCTTTTTGGGAGTTCCACACACTGCCATTGCACATTCTCACTAGTTTAATGTTTTTCATATCATTTTTGGATAACAACATTAGTTAATTAAGATGATCAATTATATAAGCAGCACCTACCAAAAATACATCAGAAACGTTATACTGTTCCAGCAGACACACACACACACACACACAGAGAGAGAGAGAGAGAGAGTGAGAGAGAGAGAGAGAGCTGAGAAATAGCCTTTGTACAAAATTGCTGAGGCCACATCACAGATTGAAAACCCATTTTAACAGCACCCAGAAGTAGCTTCCAAATCCAATTAGCCCACTATGACCTAGCTAATCCAACACAGTTCTTTAAAAAGGAGTTGTGTACTTTTCATTATAACTTCTTATTTCTTCTATAATAATATATCACATTTCTGCAAGTCTGCCTGGTTTCTACTCCTGAACTGCTTTGCTGGTGTAGCTGGACGAAGGCAGATTACAGCAGGAGGTGGATGAAAAGCTGATAGACTGCATTCGGGGAACCTGTATCTTTTTGCCTGCAAAAAGAGACCCCCATTAGATCCTTTGATGTTATGCTAAGAACTACCCAGAGGAATACCACAGCCCTCCCTTACTATAAGGAGCCAGTAGGACTTTGACCTAAGTAGCCATTATATTCACCCCAAATTCATCCCAGCCTTCAGATTTATTCTAAAGACAAGTATCAAAGTATCAAGCATCAAATCTCTAGTGTCTAACAGGCAAGGAAATAAATGGTCTAGAATGAATGTGGATATATGAAGGCAATGAAAAAAAATATGTAGTTTCCTATCCATTCAGCTACTGTCTATCTTTGTATCTGCCAACATCTCAAGAACACTTGCAGTATGATATTCTGCTTCTCACTCAATCCAAAAATACCGCCTGAGCTTTTTGACAAACAGCCGACTGTCTGTGAGATTCTTTGTGCTTTTCAATTTCTGCAGCCTTTCAAGAGATGGTAGTTGCTTTCAGCTATGGAAGATTTTTTTAAAATAAATAAATAAATCACAGTTTAATATGTTGTTTACCAATTAGTCTCAAATTCAGTCTGAAAACCGCAAGCATCTTTGATTTAAATCAGGAGTAGGGAACCTCTTTTAGCCTTCCAAATCTTCCAAGGTCACATTCTGATAATGGGTGGGGCCAGAGACTAGAGGCAAGGCAAAAGCAGGTGGGATAATTTTTCCTATTCTAAGGTATTCTATGTAATTTTATGTATTTTACGTACATTTTATGTGTTTTATATGGACTGCTCCCTTAGTCTTAAGGAGAATTGCATGTAAAATATGTTAAATGCCCATAAAATACATAAAAACCTAAGGAAGTGTGGAAAGGGTTGGAATGATAAAAATGATCAGTTATGATTGGTGGATGGGTGGAATTTGCTAGAAATAGCCTTATGGACTACTTGAAAGAATCTGGCAGGTCCATGAACCGGTGGGTTCCCCAACACTGATTTAAATAACAACAAAAGCCTGTCTGGGATCATCTATTCCAGCTTGTATAGTCAAGGAGGATCAATAGGATGGATTTCTTAAAATCCTGTCAACTGTTATCTTGACCCTGGTGTTTCTTACCTTATTGCATGTACAATTTGCTTCTGGCTCTCTATTTACCACCTCCAGTTTTGACATACAGTGGTACCTCGGGTTAAGAACTTATTTTGTTGTGGAGGTCCGTTCTTAACCTGAAACTGTTCTTAACCTGAAGCACCACTTTAGCTAATTGGGCCTCCCGCTGCCGCCGCTCCACCGCTGCGTGATTTCTGTTCTCATCCTGAAGCAAAGTTCTTAACCTGAGGTACTATTTCTGGGTTAGCGGAGTCTGTAACCTGAAGCGTCTGTAACCCAAGGTACCACTGTATGAGCAAGGGAGTGTGGGGTGGCTACACCCACTCTTGATTGGCCAAGGGTAAATGCAGTCCTCAGGCCCAAAAATGTTGACTAGCCCTGAGTTATAACAATTTCCAGTTTCTGATTAATATTAAGAACATAATTATGACATCTCAAAGCATTCAGCGCGGTGGAAAGCCTATAATCTGTATCTGGCTTACTACAGATCTCAACGTTTTGTCCTAATGCTAATTCAATCTGTCCTCATATCACCTCCTCAATCTTCCTGCTCAGACTTTTCCTCCACAATGTCCAATTAAGACTCATTCCTTGTATATTATTAGAAAACTATCCTGTAGCATTAGTGTCAAAGCTCATAGAATGCCAACAAATTCCTTTGGTCATTACATGTAGAGGCAGGACAGCTATTGAGCTCTATCCTGAACAGTTGCTAGCGCATTGATTCATATAATAATAGAGTTGGAAGAGTCCTTGGAGTCACCTGGTTCAGCCTCCTGCTCAGAGCAGGACTTACAGTGCCAGATACAACTACAGTAAATCTGGCAGATGATCATCTGACCACTGCTTAACTTCTGCAAAGGTGAGACCACCATCTTCGGAGACAGTCTGTTCCACTATTGAACAGCTGATACATTCATAGGATTATCTTGCTAGAGAGAAGGAATAAACATATAATACAAACCTTGTCCTATCAAAACTTGTTGCATAGCATGGTAACGCAATCCTGTGACTCTCTTACCTGATGTTGATTCTTCCTGTACTGAGTTTCTCCAAGGCTCACTAGCCATCATTGAGAGAATGTGTTGGTCCAGATGAACTGGGTACCACAGTTGTCCACCTGAACCCATCTTAATTATTTGTTTTGGTTCTTTTTCATTAGCACTTTTTGTTATAGCTTCTGCCTGTGGGGAATAAGACAGAGAAGAACATTTTGTCACTTCTGGGTTCTGTTTTATTTTCTCAGCAGAGAAAAGGTAGACCGGTCTATTACTCTCATTTCATTCCTTGTGTTAGTGGGACATATTCCTTTCTGTCCCACTAACACCAGGTTTACATCATTAAAGAGAATACTTGTAACCATTCAACTAATAGTTTTATAGCCTAGCCATCTTTCCTTCCCCCCTTCCTTCCCCTTTTCGGTCATGAACCCAAGCTATTAAAGGAGTAGGTTATTGTTTATTTGGAAGAAGGATTGTAGACGTAACCTTGAATGGCTTTGAAGCTCTGTGTTATAGATATAGATATATAGATATATATCTATATCTTTATACCTTGTCTTTTGCCAGTTGACTATAATTATTGCTAATAACAATAAAAAAATAAAAAAATAAAAAGAATGCATCTGACAAGTGAGGATGAATCAAAGTAGCCAACAACTTAACTGAAACAACCTTCAAGTTCAACCCAATAATTTTCTTTGAAAGCCATAATTAAAGAGACTTTAATACCACAATTGAGAAAATCCTCTCATGTACCTCTGCCCACCATACTTCAGATGACCATTGCAGAGTGGTGTGGAGAGTGATTTATGCCATGCTGAGCTTTTTTGGGGAAAGCATGAGATATCAATGCCACACTTCAGATCATTACTATGGCAACTGGTAAGCCCTGATGTGGCTAAATCTAAGACAGCCTAAGATATTGTAAACTGCCCTGTGATCTTTGTATGAAGGGTGGTATAAAATTTAATACATAATTGTAATAATAATTGAACTCCAAAGAACACTTGGAAAAAGATAAGCGAAGCCACTTAGACTGCAATTTTAAATAGACTTGCTTGGAACTGAAGCCCATTGAACTCAATGGGGCTTAAGAGTAAATCTGGATAGGTCTGGGTAACAATGGATAATCTGATTTAAGTTATATTGTTGCTTTCAAATAGCAGTTTACCAAACTTTGGGCTGACTAGAAGAACATCTCTATCTCTTGCAAATTTTGGCACCTGTTCCTTGGCTTCATACCTGTGGAACATATCCAGCAACCTAATTTAGCCACATTATTGCTTGTAGCAATTAAAAACTGCAGTTAGCCAAATTATGATATATACTTTTTCATGCACCAGTCAGCATGGCAGTGCTAGCTTTGAAATGACTGTGTTCAAACTCCTTCCCTACTGTGCAGACTTTAATTTGTTCCTATGGCTAAGATGATTATGTTTTATTTGTATTGCTACAACTGGAAATGTGTTCCTGTAATTAGGTGGTTGATATATTCATCAGTTTCACTGGAAGTTAATTTATTCAAAGCAGTCTCATTTTTTATTGCCCAGATAATCTATGTACCATATATTCAAATCCATACCAAATGTAAAGACCTATTGCTTTGTGGGGAGCTTATGCACTAGAAAAATGAGCCAAAAGTGACTTTTCAGAAGTCAGTCACAGCCAGAGGGGCCCCCCCCCATCCCTGGGCCACTTCCAATATTATTTTGGAGGGTTCCTCCAATCCCCTGGAGCATCTTTTCCTTCTTCTTTCAGTTAGTAGATTATGAGACTCTTAATCTCATGTGTTTGAGCCCCATGTTGGGTGAGAGATTCCTGCACTATAGGCTGTTGGATCCTCCGTATTGAGGAAGTTTAGTTTTCATTTGAGACAAAAAATCCCACCTCTGCTTATGAATGGTGTATGTGGGACATTATTAACCCCCCATCCATCTGCAGCCCTGTGCCCTAAACATTGTCTCCAGTGAATCCAGAGAATCTAGACAGTCTCTAGAGAAACTCTCTTTTATTTTATTTTATTTTGGGGGGGTGCGTTAAGGGCAGCAGGAGCAGAAAGTACTTCTGATTCCACAACATAATGTTTTGGTCCAAGGCCAAGCTACTGAGAAAGCAAAGCAAAGAAATATTTAGT
Organism: Podarcis muralis; assembly: GCF_964188315.1. Lineage (NCBI taxonomy): Eukaryota > Metazoa > Chordata > Lepidosauria > Squamata > Lacertidae > Podarcis > Podarcis muralis. Next base: position 52,075,800 of record NC_135663.1, on the reverse strand, counting down.
GTATGAGTGGCTCTGACTGCTTCTCAGTGATTTCCCATAGTTTATTGACACCACCTTTGTATTTATCTGAGGATTTGAGTGGCTTCTTTGTCGATGATACCACACGGAAGGTGAATTCAATAAGCATATAACAGGAGGTTAGCACAGCTGAAAAATGTTCAGGTCACTTGGTGAAACAGGCTTTTGTTGCCATACATAGAGTGAGTGTTATTAAATGGATGAACCTGTTGAGCTATGCTTTAGAAGAAAGGTTATGCTGAAATCTCAATACAAAGCTATTTTCCATTCGGGAGGGGGTTGTTTAAAAAGTGTGCCAGTACTGCTTTAAATTTTGAGAGCATGCCAGCTATTAGTCTCACTTCAAATGCATGTCTTGGCAGGTACGTAAATATTGCGTGTAATTTATTGCATGAAGAAATAAGTGCCAGGAAGAACAGTCTGCCTTGGCTTTTAACTCCTGGCTCAAAGCTGTTTAGGATTTAAAAAAAATATATTACAGATGTAAATTAAAACTTCATGAAGCAGTCAGAATCTGTTCAGGAGAAAGTTATTCATTTGAATTAATGACTGCTGAAGTAACTGTATCTATTCCTAGCAGTAGTCACTGTATCTATTCCTAACAGTAGCAGTGGTTGGTTGTGGGAAGAACCTTTTCCAAAGCAATTCAGAATTTCACACATTTCCCATGCAAATTCTACCCTCAGATGTGCAAATTAATTTCTCCAAATGTGACTTCAACATTTTAACTCACTGCTGCAAAATAGAATCTGATTGTTTTTAAACTATTTGGTCATCAAAACAAACCAACCAGTACCAAACAGCATTTCCAATGATCATTAAATTTACATTCTCCCACACAACTGGTAGGATTTTTTTGGACCCAGTGCACTGCAGATGGATTCAGCCCTCCAGTGCGCTTATGAAAGAGGAAACAAATTTGCTGGTGGTTTGTAGCTAAAACAAAGTACCTGGGCAGGTGGGATGGAGGGTCCAAAAAATAAATCAGTGGCCCCACATAAATACAGTGGTACCTCGGGTTACACACACTTCAGGTTACATGTGCTTCAGGTTACACACTCCGCTAACCCAGAAATAGTGCTTCAGTTAAGAACTTTGCTTCAGGATAAGAACAGAAATTGGGCTCTGACGGTGCAGTGGCAGCAGGAGGCCCCATTAGCTAAAGTGGTGCTTCAGGTTAAGAACAGTTTCAGGTTAAGTACGGACCTCTGGAACGAATTAAGTACTTAACCCGAGGTACCACTGTAATAAGATGTCTGACAGACAGAATGCCAACTGGTTAAGCTTTCAACATAATAGTATTTACCTACTAGGCAAGCCTGATGTTCAATTTCTGCCTGCCACACAGCTGTTAGTCACAAGACCCCTGCTTTCCCCAAAGCCAGTCCTAAACCATGCAAAGAACTTGCAGCCGTAAACCAGATATGTTACCGTCAGTCTTTCATCAACTGATTTTAGTTCTTGATGCAAAACCAGATGTGGTATTTCAGATGGCTGTGTGTGCACTTTTCACAGCTTAACTGCATCCCTCCCCCCCCAAAAAATGCACACACACCACCACACCAAGAGGCTGGATAACAACAGTGGATTATATTGTGGGGATCTCATACACTGCAACATGATCAATGTCATGCATTATGGGTGCTGTAGTCCAACATCTGGAGGCTGCCACACTGGCTACTTGTAGCATAGACAATTCTGAACCGGTTGGAGCAAAAGTCCAACTCAGTGTAAAGTTGCACCCTATGATCCTTTTTGGCTGACATGTATAGGATTGCATTTGTCCAGCATACCAAAAAGGAAAGAAAGTCAATGATTTTGAATTACAGTACTAATCAGCCCAAAAGGGACGCGGGTGGCGCTGTGGGTTAAACCACAGAGCCTAGGACTTGCCGATCAGAAGGTCAGCGGTTCGAATCCCCGCGATGGGTTGAGCTCCCATTGCTCGGTCCCTGCTCCTGCCAACCTAGCAGTTCGAAAGCACGTCAAAGTGCAAGTAGATAAATAGGTACCGCTCTGGCAGGAAGGTAAACGGTGTTTCTGTGCGCTGCTCTGGTTCGCCAGAAGCGGCTTAATCATGCTGGCCACATGACCCGGAAGCTGTACACCAGCTTCCGCAGCCAATAAAGTGAGATGGGCACTGCTACCCCAGAGTCAGCCACGACTGGACCTAATGGTCAGGCGTCCCTTTACCTTTACCTTACTAATCAGCCCTAAGAACAAGTTATTCTAGGTTGTATCACCATCTCTGTATTCAGTTGACCAAAAGCTCTTACATTCAAGTGATTACTTCCCTCCTCTGCTGCATTTGCAACAACTTCAGAGTGAGATCTTTGTAGAACTGGGTCATCCACAGGGGTTTAACACATGAAAGACCCCACTGCTAGTTATCTACTGTACTATAGCCACCACTTTTATCTGTGTTAGCTTGCAGACAGGAGGGGAAAGTATCTGTTTTCATCCACTGAGTGTCATGAATAGAATGGTTAGCTGCCTTGGAGCCACATGGTGTCTCAAAGCTTACTGTGTGGTCCTTATGTGGAGGAACGTGCCTCTGGCCTTTCGCCTCAGGATTAAGCCCTGTTTTTCTACCCCTTTACAGCAATGTGGCTGCCAGTTGTCTGACTCTATCCTGCATAGATTCCAACTTCTAGGGGCCAAGGCAGTTCCAGCCTCCCCCAATGTAATTTTTGAGAGTTTGGGGCCCCTTCAGTTTTCAGAGGATGTTCAGCTCTGTCCCTGGCTCCTCGCGGCATCATGCGCATGACACCAGGACTTTGCACTATGTCGCATTGTGCTTCCTCAATCCTCTGGAGAAGCTGGCGCCTCTGCTATCCTAAGTGGTTCTTACCCTGTGTTGGAATTCACATCTTCTGCAAGTTGGATCATTGTGGGAAATGAATTAATATACATAGTTGGAAGCACACTAATGGTTTGTGGTATTATGAGACTGTACTTATAGCTGCTAGCTCAAGATTTGTATTATCTTCATAACAAACTGACCTAAAAGTATCCAACCAAATCTGAATTTTAAGCAAGAGTTTTGAGTGAAGCACATGAAAATGAACTGATAAGTTCTCACTTTTGTTGGGATATCTAGAACAAATAGCATTTATGGGTGGAAGCAGATGTTATAAGAAAAACGGCAATCCTGTCAAATTCTCCCATTCTTTCACTCTTTCTCCTGCATTATATACTGCAACTTACCCTGCATCTTAACATTGTTGCAATGTGCTCTACTTTAGCCCTGTTCAGTTTTATACCCGTGAGCATCAAATGCAAGAAAGTGTCATCAAGAATATATGAGATATGCCTATCTCCTAGATGTGCAGACCAGCCGTGCTCTTCAGACAATCTGTGATGGGCATCAGCCTGAAGAGGACTATAGAAATATATGTAGGGCTCCCTCAACAGAGACAATCATATTGATTAATCAGGATTTATGTTGACATGTAGGGAGATCTACATATGCACATCTGTGCTCATGTAGGCCCCCTCAGATTGCTGCCAATCACACATTGACTGGGCCCGGGTATGGCATGTCCAGTCTACATTTCAGAGTCTGGGAGGGTCACATGATCTGGATAGTCCTTTCAAATGTCTGGAAACTATGGGTGTCACTTACATATAGGACATCTGTATACAGACCACATGTACGACAGCATGCACGAGGAGTGCACTTGTATCTGTTTTGCCATGCATATGAGTGCTAGGAATCGGAGACATGCTATATACTTGTCTGAAGCAGACATGTGCATAAGTGTGTCAACGGACATGCACTTTGTCACAAATTCTTAAACGCGAGTAACATCCTTGAAGGAGATTGTAAAGTGTGATACAATCTGTGTTCTGCTTTTCCCCAGGGAATTCTCAGCTCTTGTGGGCTGTTACATCATTTTGTTTAGCATGGGATCGATGACCAGCTGTCCTGTGTGTTAGCTCCACAGACATCCCACTCCAGTGGTTGATATTAATCTTTCCTCTGAGCATCTTGAGTCAGTTTTAATAATAGAAGCTGGACATGACGATTCTGGTAAACGTAATAGCCTGGGAGATGCCATGTAAAAGCAACAATAACTAGCTCCTGATTTCCATTATATGCTTTGCTTATACACATTTGTAAAAGTCCCCACCTCATATCCATTTGTGTTAATACTCTGCATCTTCTATCTTCATCAGAAGAACATAATGGCTTCTGTTGACCATTACTGTGTGGTGGCCAGCGGAGTTCTAGTCATCAAATGACTAGCCCACACATGGAAGTTGACTTATTACACCTTTTCTCCTCCCATATTTTTCTCACAGGAAGATAAATCCTATGCTAGTAGACTACTCCCTGACTTCCTCCAAGGCCCAACAAAGGAACCAGACAGGGGCAAGGGTGCCGACTTGCCCCACACATTGTGGGGGCACATCACGTGATGCATCACGTTACGTGTCATGTGACACGTCCCACCCTCACCTAGTGCAACATTGTCAGGGAGGCAAAGTGGGGCCACCGGGGTCCACACTCTGCCTCCTCCTCCCCATGCGACATTGGCAGGGAAGAGGTAAAAATGGGGTGGGGGCTGAAGACCCCTCGGCCCCCACCACTTGGCACGCCTGCACAGGGGCTGTTCACAGATGCCCATGCTGCCTGCCCCACTGGTTTCACCCCTGATATCCACGAGGATTCTATGTGGCTAGACAAACCTATGGAATGGGCATATCACTGATTTCTATAATTATTTATTCATCGCATTGGTAGCTGTACCATTTATTGCAGCTCTGCAACTATGCAGGGATGTTTTGCCACTTTAAAATGATAACAGTTCCAGCTTCGTTCCAACTGAACTAAAAGGGATATAGTTTTCTCTGTATTTTGAGTTTAAAAAGTTGGCGAGGAGAAAATAACCCAGAGCTACTGTCCATAAATACATTTCAAATAGCCCTCAAGAAGATGAATGATATACTGGAACAAAATGGTATCATTTTAATTCAGTTTGCTTCCAGACATTCTGTTTTAATGAGAGGATCAGAGTTCAGCCTGACTGCTTTGGTATTGAAAACGAACAGATTAAAAAGGGAATCAGGAAAATATACAAAATTGCAAGTTTTCTCATCCCCTGCCAGAGCTAAGAAATTCACGATTTGATTATGTGTGAGAAGAAAAAGGAAGAATAAATGTTTTAACAGTGATATAAGCTTCACAACAGCCTGTGTTTCTATTCCTCTTGGTACTATTTTGTGATTATAGATGCAGCACACTGTACATTACTTTTACAGTAATAGCAGGACTATTAAATACATGCATACAGGCAATAACTGCAGTAGGAGTCTGCCTTTGTGTCCTTTAATTCTGTCTTATAACCCTGAAGGGCATCGTTCCTTTTAAAGAAGCTTCTTGCACCATACCCCATTTTCTGTTGCAAGCGTACAGTGCCAAATCAAAGCTGCCTATTCCCATTGCCAATGGAGCAATTGCAATTATGCTGATAAGGAGCAAAAGCCCAAGTGCAAGAACTGTCAAACATAATTTAGTGTAACCAGTATGTGGCTGGAAGCAAACCAGGGACAGAAAAGCAAAGTGTCTGACATTATTTTTCCTGTGCAGAAGACATTGGAAGAAGCACTAGCAACAAATGTCAGAGGGATAATACTGGGAAGGCAATGGAGAGCACAGAAAGCAACAGCCGAGGCATCAGCTACTTCTTGCAAACTTTGAAAATCTGTTTTACTCCATCAACTTTTTTGTTGCACCTACATCATCCCACTTGCCTAATCTCTGACAACATTTCCCAAAGAAATGACATTGCCTCTTTGACCTTTCACAATGTGTAACAGCTGCAGCACTTAAACCCTTGGTTTGTGTGTGCACTTAATATTCCAAGTATTGTGCTGATCTTAAAGAGACGAGATTCTTGCTCCTGGTTCACCTTTCCTTCATGATGGGATAACTGGTCAGTAGCATCATCTTTACCTGTATTGGCAGAATGTGTAGTTCTGTAAAGAATCACAGTAACCTATGAATGACCCATAGTGCCTCAAACATTCCCAACTTGTTGTTGATGTTGTGGTGGTGGTGGTGACATGGATTGATATCTCAGAATAGCAATCTAAATCATATAGATCTTATCACATGCATAAATAAATCTTTAAAATTACACATGCAAACTTAAAGACAGTAATGAAATCTGAGTTGGTTTTCTAGTATCAGAGAAACACAAAACAACTTACATAAAATTAATTGCATGCTTAAACAAAACATATTCTAGTAACATACTCAATACAACTCCACCTTAAGTACAAATAAGAGCAGCAATATTAATAAGAAGGCTTAGTAATCAAGCTCCATCCACCTCAGGAAACAAAAGGAGAGAGTTTGCAGATCTTTCTCTGAAGCATAATATTCCAGCGAGTGTCAAGTATGAATAGCATTTGGCAGCTTTCAGAAAGCAGGAGTTCAGTTCCATGTCTCATTCCCCACCACAGGGAAAACTGTCTGCTGGTGAGGTACAGTCAATAAAGTCACTTGAGTGTTGTTGTTCTATCTACCATTTGGATTAGATGTCAAAAGTGGGAAGAAAAACAAAAAACCCTCTGAAGAAGAACCTTTGAGATAAAACATGCTCAGAACTTATAACAGTCTCACTTTCCCATATATATGCACTACACTGTAATGCTGTTGAGGTCAACAGTGCTATTTATTGTATATTGATATTTTGGATTAGTATATATGTCTAGTTTCTTAAATTATTACTTATTACATCACATAATATTTTATAAACATTTTTGCCTTCTTTGTTCATGTGGTTTGGTTTGTGGTTAATTAAGATGTGTTTTTTTTATTTTCTGGAAAAACAGAGTGCAAATTGTTTCTTGGTGTAATACTCCTCTCCACACCCACACACATACTTGCAATTTGGAAGATGACTGCAATTAGCCAGTTTGTTCTAACAAGCAATGCAAAAGGAAGTGGATTGTATGAGAGCCTCTGTCCCATTCAGTTAAAGAATATTTTTGTCACTTCAGTATGCCTTAACAGCTGCTTATGCCTTAATGTTATATTGGAGTGAATCTCTGCAATGTATTGTTTAGCCTGTTTTAAAAAGGAAACCTGGCATATTGTTTTGAGAAGTTGAGATAGTGATTCATGCAATGGTTTCATGTCCAGAGTGGAAAAAGCCAACAAATCACTATGGTATTCCCTCCTCAATATACACCTGGGCAGGGGGTAGCCTGTACCATGTGAAGTTTGTTATTTCTCTCACACACCACCATTAATTCTGATTCTTAAGAGCCAGTGTGGTGTAGTGGTTAAGAGCGGTGGACTCGTAATCTGGTGAACCGGGTTCGCGTCTCCGCTCCTCCACATGCAGCTGCTGGTTGACCTTGGGCTAGTCACGCTTCTTTGAAGTCTCTCAGCCTCACTCACCTCACAGAGTGTTTGTTGTGGGGGAGGAAGGGAAAGGAGAATGTTAGCCGCTTTGAGACTCCTTAAAGGGAGTGAAAGGCGGGATATCAAATCCAAACTACTACTACTACTACTACTACTTACTACTACTACTACTACTACTACTACTACTACTACTACTACTCTTCTTCTTCTTCTTCTTCTTCTTCTTCTTCTTCTTCCGGATGCTCATTTACATTCTGTTCCCACCCAAAATGCCAAAATGTGAATGGTTTTATTTCTCATATTACAGCTCAAATATCTCTGATGCACAGTGTACGGTGATCTTCTCAGTGCTACCCTTAGCCAGGTCCATAGAGCAAACTCCCTAAAAGGACTCACTTACGCTGGATGATGCCTAATATCAAAGCAGCCCATTGGTTCATCTAGCTCAGCATTGTTGACTGTGACTTGCAGCAGCGTGCTGAGATTTCAGACCAGAGGTTTTCCCCAGCCCTACGTGGAGATGTCAGGGACTGAACCTGACATCTACCAACGAGCAACATCCCTTCCTTCTTCACCCATATGAGCCTCCTTGTAAAGATCTTCAGCTGTGACCTTTAATGTTTCGCTTCCATCAGAGATGTGATTGACGGTGACACAGGACAGCACTTTCTTGGCAGTAGCATCTAGGTTGTGGAACCTCCTTTCTTTGTGGACTCCATGCTATGGGCCTTCTAATGCTCTTAAAGACCTTTGGTTTTGAATGATTTGTTGCTGCTCTGCCTTATTGTTGTATTTGTTGTTGGGGACTGTTTTCCTGATTCTTTGCTATATTTTACACCTATTTTGCTTTATTCAGATTTTAGACTTCATCTGTTTTTATCTTGCGTTTCACTTTGAAGGTCTCCGGGTGGCGAATCAGCCTAAAACGTATATAAGCAAACAAATACCTGCAACATGAGTATTCACCAGTGGTTTTTTCCTTAAATGTTTTCAGTCTAAGCTAGGCTTGTCACTTAAGTATGACCAAAAAAAAAAAAAAAAAGGAGGACAATATGGAAGCTGAGGGTTAGCTCAGTCGGTAATGCAAGAGACTTTTAATCTCAGGGTTGGGAGTTTGAGCCACATGTTGGGTGAAAGATTAGGTATCCTTGTGGTCCCTTCCAAATCTACAATTCTATGAGTCTATGAAAATGTGTATCTAAATCATATTGGCATAATTCTATGTTGGAAGCCGTGGAAGCCCTGTTGGACATTCGGCTTCCAAAAGAACGTTCGAAAACCGGAACAGTCATTTCCAGGTTTCGATCATTCAGGAACCAAAATGTTCGAGAACTAGGCTGTTCGAAAACCAAGGTACGACTGTACCTTGTTCACCCTTCTTAAGGTTTTCATCTTCAAACTGACCTTGATAGCTCCTCAAATTGAGGACCGAAAGCTGACAACTCTTCACATAGTGAACTATCCTCTGTAAAGTAGGGCATTTGGGCATCCTAGATGAAGCTTTGAGATCCATGTGATTTGTCCCTTCCAGAGACCAATACTTGCAATTATCCAACTCTACACATCCAAGTGCTGTTTCTATCCTCTGCTTAACCTGCTTAGGTTCTCTATAGCCTAACCTTTTGTGAAGAAAAAGCTGGTAATTTTGAGCCCTTATTCTGAATCGGTTAGCTGAATTGAGTTAATTTAATATTTGAAACCAACTTTTCCAACAACAAATGTTGAGCTCAATAGCATTAAAAAAACCCAAACCAAACATTGCAATCACTATAACCCAAACCTGTTGCAGTTCTTGGCAGCACAGCCTGCAAAAGCAGCAACTTTATATCTTTTAGGTTTTATTTTTTATGTCACAGTGCTGCCAAGTACTATGTGGAACCTGTTTTAGATTTGCATATCCTTGGGGATTGGTCATTGAAATAAGTATTAGATCTTCACTGGTAACAAACCTATTTACCAACAATGCAAACAAAGGAGAAACAGCATAAAAAGAGCATTGAAAGTTCCTCAGACAAATTGCTTTGGTCTTCCAAATGGAAATAGATGACTAGAATAAGCTGCTGCAACATTCTCCATGCTCTTTAAAAGCAACAAACTATCAAATAGCAAAGACATGGTGAATTATCATTAAAATAATTTTAAAAAGCAGAGAACCACTGCATATTATGGAAACTGTATCGAATCTACATTAAAGTACTCCACAACTATTATCATGTGATGATGAGACTCCATTGTGGTGGCTCAATATGCAGCTGAGGCAATTTTCTCTATGCCACCACATAATTTTAAAGACTCTATGTGGTACATGGTGTGTATAGCCTTAAA